>NC_052335.1:728046-1003046 GCF_016432855.1 Salvelinus namaycush | reverse complement strand
TGATATAGAGAACAGAGAGAGAGTGTACAAGCATCTCTAGAACATCTTTGAGGAGATCAGGGAACTTTTTCCTTTGAGTCAAACACTGTTAGAAAAAAGTACCAACATCCATGGGCCCCCCACAGTGTCCATTACCGCCCTCAAACACAATGTTACTGGTCAGGTTCCCCACCCCATGCTCCAACACCCTTGCCCCTCCCGGGGGTTGCCATAGCAACCCTACATTGTTCTGCCGTGCTGAGCTGGCCAGAGATTGAAAGAGCAGCAGTTGCAGTAAGATGGAAGGACAGACTGTCAATAAGCGGCCATGACCACAGCTAATGCACACATCACTGCCTGTTACACTGTCTGGCAAACACATACAGATAGGCTACATATGGATGTAATCTTGGACAAGGGGCTATGCTATAGCTATGTGTGTTGTTTCGGGAGCTAGTAGGACAGTTATGTTTGACATAGGGAAGTATATGTATCTGCTGTATATATTCTTATGAATATATCTAGACTCCTGAAACCTCTCATGGCTTAGATAGTATCCCTCTCTTCCCTACCTCCCTCTCTCTTTCCCTTCGTCCTCTCCTCGGTCTCTGTTGTCGTTCTCTGACTCTGTGCAGATGGAATTGCCTTTTCATGTGTGGCCGGAGAGCCTTATCAGAGTCCCCTCTGAACCCCCTCCCCTCCTTGCCTCCCCAGAGGTAAGACTGCCTCAGACCCCGTTCCTGGGACCCTCGGGTTAGCCTGCTGCCCCCCTATCTAACCCTCCCCTCATTTTGGGTTTGCCCTGCCTCAAAGCAGTGCACTGGACTCCCACTAAATCTGCTTCAAACCCCTGCTACTTACCTGGAAACCCTTGCTAATCACCTCTCTAACTACAAGGTGCATCTGAGATGACCACTGACTGGTCACTAGTTGGATTCTGCTTAACCTTTTGGGTTAACCTGCCACCCTCTTCCCGCACCTGCTCCCGTGACCACTCTTTGGGTTTTGGGTTTCCACTAACTGCCAGGATGGTTGTGATCTGATGTCTGAGCTTGGACTTAATCACATATTTCTCACTGTACTTCACTCCCTGTACTTTACAAGTAGGTATTTTCTACAATTACAGTCTCCATGCTAATGACCTAATGATTGTTAGGTCACTGTACCAGGCTGTAAAGGGGACCATAGCTCCCCTCCCTCCCACCCCCAGGACCTCCACAGGGGAGTAGAGAGAGAGCTGGGGGTGGCATTATGCTGAGCCCGTCACATTACTCACACACACTGTGTACACACACACACAGCCTGTGTGTACACAGCAAGACACTCCTGTGTGCCACTGCCACATTCAAATGAAGGAGGACTGCATGGGTTAGTCATACAGGGCACTGACATCAGCCACATTTATAACAGTAATGACTAGTGATGCACAAATATGACATTTTTGGCCGATACCCGATATTGTTCTTGCCAAAAAAAACGATACCGATATACATTTTTTTAGCGGCCTTTTAATCATTCTAGTGCAGTTAAATAGTTACACACACACACTGACCAACAAGTTATTTTGTCGGCGTTTACGTATGTCCCCATTACCAGTAAAACATCACCAAAACCTATACTTTCACTCACTATTTCTTCCACTTAGCAAAACGACATAATCTGGTTCAGTAGCTAACTACACTGCTCAAAAAAATAAAGGGAACACTTAAACAACACAATGTAACTCCAAGTCAATCACACTTCTGTGAAATCAAACTGTCCACTTAGGAAGCAACACTGATTGACAATAAATGTCACATGCTGTTGTGCAAATGGAATAGACAAAAGGTGGAAATTATAGGCAATTAGCAAGACACCCCCAAAAAAGGAGTGATTCTGCAGGTGGTGACCACAGACCACTTCTCAGTTCCTATGCTTCCTGGCTGATGTTTTGGTCACTTTTGAATGCTGGCGGTGCTCTCACTCTAGTGGTAGCATGAGACGGAGTCTACAACCCACACAAGTGGCTCAGGTAGTGCAGTTCATCCAGGATGGCACATCAATGCGAGCTGTGGCAAAAAGGTTTGCTGTGTCTGTCAGCGTAGCATGCACATTTGTGGCCTGCTGGAGGTCATTTTGCAGGGCGCTGGCAGTGCACCTCCTTGCACAAAGGCGGAGGTAGCGGTCCTGCTGCTGGGTTTGTTGCCCTCCTACGGCCTCCTCCACGTCTCCTGATGTACTGGCCTGTCTCCTGGTAGCGCCTCCATGCTCTGGACACTACGCTGACAGACACAGCAAACCTTTTTGCCACAGCTCGCATTGATGTGCCATCCTGGATGAACTGCACTACCTGAGCCACTTGTGTGGGTTGTAGACTCCGTCTCATGCTACCACTAGAGTGAGAGCACCGCCAGCATTCAAAAGTGACCAAAACATCAGCCAGGAAGCATAGGAACTGAGAAGTGGTCTGTGGTCACCACCTGCAGAATCACTCCTTTTTTGGGGGTGTCTTGCTAATTGCCTATAATTTCCACCTTTTGTCTATTCCATTTGCACAACAGCATGTGAAATTTATTGTCAATCAGTGTTGCTTCCTAAGTGGACAGTTTGATTTCACAGAAGTGTGATTGACTTGGAGTTACATTGTGTTGTTTAAGTGTTCCCTTTATTTTTTTGAGCAGTGTATATAGCTAGGTGTAATCATCTAAAATAACCCTAATTTATAAGACATTTCCTATTTGATTAATGGTGGTCGGACCTATTTTTACTTTGAAGGGAAACCGCAAATTCCACTATTGTGCCTAATCCTTATTGTGGCTAGCTTCACAACACATAACCCGGTCCGGTCGAGCCTCACTAGCCGGATGAAGGTAGCTGGCTGCTTATAACATTAGCTTATGGCAACAGGGTTAAGTAGCTGGCTAGCTATTTATTTTCATGAACTGAAGTTCAATTTCAATAGGCGAACAACAAGTGGCAACCTAGCTAATACTTACTCACAAGGATTCCTAAATCATTGCTAAGAATAATGAAAATGACTGCAGTTTCTACTGGTCGTGGTTTTCAGGCTGGTTGTATTGGTGCTAGCTAGGTACCAAGCTAAACCTAGCTTTGCCAGAAGTTGCGGTCTAACCCTAACCCTTTATTACCAACGTGGTATTGTGTAAACACATCGTTCGTGGCCAATGTTTGCTCGTTTATTTTGACAGTGCTACTGATTCTTTTTTGACACGCAAAGACCCAAACGGCGTTCCATAGTATGTATGTCGTGAAGCTAATAGCAGTGACGCTATTACTGTATAACTCCAGTAGGGCAACATCTGAAAAATAGCGCACTTGGTAATGTGTACCGGTGCTCGACCAGTCAGCGAAAGCCAACATCACCCACGACAGAGAACAGTTGATTGTCAAGGGCAATGAATTCCATTATCTTGGCTTTAATGGATTTCGCCTTTGAGTTGTCTTGCTGAAATTTTCATACTCTTTCAAATGACTGCTCGACTCGTCGACTGCTCGATCCACACAGCAGACATTGCGGGCTAGGTTAGGAATGCTGTGTTGCACGTGTAGCGCAACATTTTACGTGGCGTCATTACGTCATGTACCTACATTATATAGGTATGCACGGTAGCTTTGACATCGGTTTTTAACATCGGCATTAAATTAGACATCAGGCCGATACCGATGTTGCCATTTTGAGCTAATATTGACCGATTCCGATATGTTCACCGATATATCGTGCATCCCTAGTAATGACACATGTAGTACACACACCCAGTGACCCACATACTCATCACTCATAACCAATAACTGCAAAAGGAAAGGCTTGGGAGAACAATAAACAGGGGGTTTTCACGTCATCTTCTCTGGTGTGTGTGAGAGTGTGCAAATCCATCAGCGTAATGGCCTCTGATTAATCCTGGCTAATCAATGTGCATTACTTTTAAGATTCATTATGTTTCCTTCTCTCTGCTGTGTGACTACTGACTATCCTGGGCACGACAGGGTGGGGGCGGGGTCAACTGCAATTAGCCAAACACACCGAGGCTGACACCGGCCCAATCCATGTCACGTCAAATCACAACCCACCGTTATGTCACACGCCCACCTGATCATCTGTCATACAAATGAGCATGTGTCACAGAAACAAACTACACTGAACAAAAATATAAATGCAACATGTAAAGTGTTGGTCCCATGTTTCATAAGCTGAAATAAAAATCCCAGAAATGTTCCATACTCGCAAAAAGCTTATTTCTCTCAAATGTTGTGCACAAAAAAAATGTCATCCCTGTTAGTGTGCATTTCTCCTTTTCCAAGATAATCCATCCACCTGACAGGTGTGGCATATCAAGAAGCTGAATAAACAGCATGATCATTGCACTAGGGGAAATTGTGCTGGGGACAATAAAAGGCCACTTTAAAATGTGCAGTTTTGTCACACAACACAATGCCACAGATGTCTCATGTTTTGAGGGAGCGTGCAATTGGTATGCTGACTGCTGAATGTCCACCATTAGCTGTTAGCTGTTGCCAGATAATTTAATGTTCATTTCTCTACCATAAGCTTCCCTCCAACGTCGTTTGAGAGAATTTGGCAGTATTTGTGCTGAGGAGTATTTCTGTCTGTAATAGATACTTTTTGTGGGGGAAATAAATATTCTGATTGGCAGGGCCTGGCTTCTATGCCCTCCAAGGCCCACACATGGCTACACCCCTGCCCAGTCATGTGAAATCCATAGATTACGGCCTAATAAATGTATTTCAATTGACTGATTTCCTTATATGAACTGTATCTCTGTAAAATCTTTGAAATTGTTGCGTTTATATTTTTGTTCAGTATAACAAAATCAGTTATCTAACTGCATGAGTTAGATTAGAGCTAAACTGTAGTTACTAACAGGAATGTTGATTGATCATCAATCGATCAAGCTATTTTTCGTGTGTTATTAATGCCACAGTACAAATGGTCACATACAATCCAGTCCAGCGATGTGACCTCCACCTGCTAAGTCTCAAGACTCCAGATATTTCACTGCACATTTGTCTCAACAAATGTCTCACAACAACTGTTATTTCAAACATGTGTTATATCCTAGTGCGTCGTAAGTGTCTCATTACGCTTGTGTGTAGGATGTTTAAGCAAGGTTACATACAAATTATAAAAACAAATGTGCCTAATTAGCATAATGATTTGAGGCAGATACTTTGCTTAACTGAAGTGCCTGACCACATTGTTGAGATTTCTGCTGCATAGCAACAGAGCAGAAACACCAACTGTCTCTGTGTAGGATGTTGTTGATGGTAAGCTAGCCCAGTGTTTATATGAATGATGACTCTCTCTTGTTCTTTTGCTGCTTGCCTTCTGCTTCCTTCTGGTGCTAACCATGTTGTGCTAATGCTAAACACCGTTGTCATGTTTTGTTAGTGTGTGTTGTGTCATGCTGCACTGTTGTGCATGGGGTGCTTGCTTTGTGCTTTTTGTGTGTTCAAATACACAATTTTATTTTATGTTGAATTGTACTGTCTCTTCATTGTCTTTGTATGGCTGAACAGCTCTGTTATCTTTGAGTTTGTTTGGCACTGCGTGCGTGTGTGTGAGTGAGTGCTCTCTAGTCCACTCTGTCATTTGGTTTGTTAGTGGCACATGCACTATGTTAAATTGTATGTTTTGGACTGCCATTGAGTCCAGCTTTGTCATGTCATTTTGTGTTTAACAGAGTTTTGCTTCCTCATCTGTTTCAATGCTCTGTTGCTGCTTTCCTATTTTTGCTACTCTCAGCAGCCAGCGGTACTACGTTCTATTGTGCTGTGTGGTGTTAATTCATGCGCCCTGGTGCTTTTCTTGTCGTTTTGTTCTTGTAGTTGCAGGACCCCCGCATGTATGATCAGGTCTATAGGTACTTAGACCTCCCAGGGCAGGTATGTGATCTCATTACAAACCGTGTGTCTTCTAGTATCAGTGTGTGAAGTGTTGGCAGCTCATAATCCCTAGGACAACAATTAGAAGTGTTATAATGCATTATAAAGACCTAACATCACGTTCGCAGTGATATGGGAACTAGGGAATTTGTAGTGTATTTGGGCAAAAAAGCATAAATGACTAAAGTACAGTCAAATTTTATGGACTTATTTGGATCTTATCTTTTTTAACTTTGGTGTATAATAGACACCATGTTTTGTGTGGTACTGTAAATGTAACAAGCCCTGTAATGTATATGTCAGCATTGTCTTGTTCTATTCAGTCAGTCAGTCCTACAGCTTTCCTTTCTCACCTACTCTAAGTTCTGCCTTCAACTTATTCTGTCGTGTGTGCCACCTTCTGTGTGTCCTGTTTATATTGTTAGGTTCTTATTTTTCAGAGTAAATAACTCACGGACACTAGAGAAGCTTTAACCAAGCTTCTTTAATTCTTCCCAAAGGTTCTGTACAGCTGTAATTCAGACAGCAAACATTTCTCACCATCACAGTTATACATCCCACTTAAGACACTCATTCTCTCCAATCCTTACATCTTATGGTTCTACAGGAAGAGGGTAACCAGATACTAAACCCTGATTACTCCCTTAAGGGGATCTGACCTCACCTCCTGACCTCAACCCTTCCTTCACCTAATCCATAGATGTCCATCTGTCTCCCCTATCTCAACACGTTGCTCTCCTCCCTTCCACCCAACACGTTCCAAAGCTATCTGTCTTCCTACAGAGAACCATTAACTTCTGACATTAAAACCCAGTCTCTTTCACTCCTTCTATTCAAGGCTTCTTCTCTATCATTTATTTAATATCTCAATGTTCAAAGTTTAGCCGATTCCAAAAATATACAGTGCATTCAGAAAGTATTCAGACCCCTTGACTTTTTCCACATATTGTTACGTTACAACCTTATTCTAAAATTGATGTTTAGATTTTTTTCTCATCAATCTACACACAAAACCCCATAATGACAAAGCAAAAACAGGTTGTAATACATTTTTGCAAATGTATAAAAAAAAAACTGAATTATCATATTTACATAAGTATTCAGACCTTTTACTCAGTACTTTGTTGAAGAACCTTTGGCAGCGATTACAGCCTCGAGTCTTCTTGGGTATGACGCTACAAGCGTGGCACACCTGCATTTGGGGAGTTTATCCCTTCTCTAAGTTCTCAGGTCTCTCCAGAGATGTTCGATGGGGTTCAAGTCCGGGCTCTGGCTGGGCCACTCAAGGACATTCAGAGACTTTTCCCTAAGCCACTCCTGCGTTGTCTTGACTGTGTGCTTAGGGTGGTTGTCCTGTTGAAAGGTGAACCTTCTCCCGAGTTTGAGGTCCTGAGCGCTCTGGAGCAGGTTTTCATCAAGGATCTCTATGTACTTTGCTCTGTTCATCTTTCCCTCGTTCCTGACTAGTCCCCCAATCCCTGCTGCTGAACAAAATCCCCACAGCATGATGCTGCCACCACCATGCGTCACTATAGGGATGGTGCCAGGTTTCCTCCAGACTTGACGCTTGGCATTCAGGCCAAATAGTTCAATCTAGATTTCATCAGACCAGAGAATCTTGTTTCTCATGGGGGCTGTCATGTGCCTTTTACTGAGGAGTGGCTTCTGTCTGGCCACTCTACCATAAAGGCCTACAGCTGGCTGGAGTGTTTAGGGACATTTTCAATCTCTCCCTATCCCAGTCTGCAGTCCCCACTTGCTGTCCACCATTGTTCCTGTACCCAAGAAAGCAAAGGTAACTGAACAAAATGACTATCACCCCGTAGCACTCACTTCCGTCATCACGAAGTGCCTTGAGAGGCTAGTTAAGGATCATATCACCTCTACCTTACCTGACACCCTAGACCCACTTCTATGTGCATACCACCCCAATAGATCCACAGACGATGCAATCGCCATCGCACTGCACACTGCCCTATCCCATCTGGACAAGAGGAATACATATGTAAGAATGGATTCATTGTTAAGGTGTAGGCTATATTACATGGATTTATTTGACTTTTTAAGATGTAGATGTTCCAAAGGTCTGCATCAGCGGCTTGTAGGCAACATGCGGAAGCCAGGAGATGCTAAATGTGTTTATGTTAATTAACGGTCAATTACCATGAGACTGTCAGTTATTTGCTTGACAATCACCGGTTGATGGAATTTCATGACCGCCACAGCCCTAGTGGTGCGGTCAGCCCAACGCATTGCCTGCCCTCCAGGACACCTACAGCACCCGATGTCACGGCCTGTTCACCCCGCTACCATCCAGAAGGCGAGGTCAGTACAGGTGTATCAAAGATGGGACAGAGAGAATGAAAAACAGCTTCTATCTCAAGGCCATCAGACTTAAATAGCCATCACTAGCCGGCTACCACCCAGTTACTCTACCCTGCACCTTAGAGGCTGCTGCCCTATAGACATAGACATGGAATCACAGTCACTTTAATAATGGAAAACTAGTCACTTTAATAATGTTTACATACTGCTTGACTCATTTCATATGTATATATTGTATTCTGTTCTACTGTATTTTAGTCAATGCCAGTTCAACATTGCTCGTCCTAATATTTATATATTTCTTAATTCCATTCTTTTACTTTTAGTTTTGTGTGTATTGTTGTGAACTGTTAGATACTACTGCACTGTTGAAGCTAGGAACACAAACATTTCACTACACCCGCAATAACATCTGCTAAATATGTGTATATGACCAATAATATGTGATTTGATTGGTGGAGTACTGCAGAGAAGGTTGTCCTTCTGGAAGGTTCTCCCATCTCCACAGAGGAACTCTGGAGATCTGTCAGAGTGACCATTGGGTTCTTGGTCACCTCCCTGACCAAAGCCATTCTCCCCCGATTGCTCAGTTTGGCCAGGCATCCAGCACTCGGAAGAGTCTTGGTGGTTCCAAACTTCTTCCGTTTAAGAATGATGGAGGCCACTGTGTTCTTGGGGACCTTCAATGCTTCAGACATTTTTTGGTACCCTTCCCCAGATCTGTGCCTCGACACAATCCTGTCTTGGAGCTCTACAGACAATTCCTTCGACCTCATGACTTGGTTTTTGCTCTGACATGCACTGTCAACTGTGGGACCGTATATAGACAAGTGTGTGCCTTTCCAAATCATGTCCAATCAATTGAATTTACCACAGGTGGACTCCAATCAAGTTGTAGAAGCATCTCAAGGATGAACAATGGAAACAGGATGCACCTGAGCTCAATTTCAAGTCTCATAGCAAATGGTCTGAGTGCTTACGTAAATAATGCATTTCTGTTTATTTTTTTATTTTTTATTGCAAACATTTCTAAAAACCTGTTTTTGCTTTGTCATTATGGGATTGTGAGCATTTTTTTATGTAATACATTTTAGAGTAAGGCTGTAACGTAACAAAATGTGGAAAAAGGGAAGGGGTCTGAATACTTTCCGAATAGACTGTATGTGTAGAATGAGCATCCTACTCTGTTTCTATGTAAATATTGCTTAGTCTCCAATGAAATTAGTCTCCAATGAAAATGAGAGGATTCGCTATGACAACAGCAGCTGTGCAAAACCAAAATAATATTTGCTTATGAGGCTTTACTTGTGTGTGTGTGCGCGCGCCGCCTAGATGATGGATGTTTAGTTTTTAGTTACGGCCACAGAAATGTATGCACTCTCTCTCTATTCAATCTCTTTTCTCTCTGTTGCCTCATGTCTTTCAACTCACCTCTCTCTCGCTCTCTATGTAAAATTAACTGATAGTTCTTCCCCCCACTTGTGATCAAAGCAGACATGAGGGGTGTAGGAAAGTTCTGTGTTTCTGTCTAATAGTTCTGTGCAGATTAAAACTCTAGTTTCTCTCTCTCTCGTGGCTGTCCTCTATTCCTTCTCCTCCTCCATCGTCTCTCCTCCAGGTAAGGGGAAACGACCGTACTCTGGAGACTGAGAAGGTACCGCGGGTGCCTCATGACCGGAAGAAGGAGTGGCAGAAACTGGCGCTGGGGGCAGAGCTAGCTGAGGACGACTCTGAGGAGGCCTTGAAAGAAAGAGAGGCTAACGGTTCCGCCACCTACCACGACAGGTCTGGGTGAGTGTGCATGTGCGCTTCCTTGTATCTCCGTACATGGAGCATTGTGGAATGCTATTAAACCCCAACGCTATTCTATATGGAGCATTTGTGACCCCCCCCCCCCTTTTTGTGTCTCCCCCAGAGCTCCTTTGCATATGGAGTGGATGTGTCCCACTCTAACTCTTCCCCCTCCCTCTCTCTCTCTCAGAGCTCCTATGTACTTGGAAGGGATGGACGGGCCGTTCTCCCTAGCAGCGCTGCCCTACAGTCAAATGAACGAGCTGCTGAACCGTCCTGGGGACAGAATGTACACGCGACCCCATGACCCCCCACCACTGCCCCCCATGCACCTTCTGGGAGACATCAAACCCCCCTCCATGATCAGGTGGGTGACACACACACAAACACACACAGAGGCAGACACACACACAGGCACACAAAGTCTTCCCACCACCTCTTTGGCTCTCTGGCTTTGACTCTGAGGACGCTATTCAAGTGAATACATTTTTTTTTTTAAATGTTTCCAGTTCAGTTCTATTCTCTGCTTTGTTGCTCTGTTCTCTAGCCAATTGTGTTGTGTTTTGTTCTGGTTAACTCTAATGATGGGACGCGAGCGGGTGCAGATGTGTTTCCCATCCCCAGAATTTTCTTATCTGAGCGTGGGCAGAGGAAATGAGGGAAGTATGAACACATGGCTGGATGGGATGGGAGGGGAGGGAGCGGGGATAGTGGATCGAAGGTGAGTACAGATGGAGCTGTGGAAGGGATTGATAAGGTGTTAAGGCTAGCGAGGGCCTAGGCAGACGTCTTCCCTGTAGAGCTAACACAGTCCTCACTCTTCCAATCTCTGGAGGAATCAGAGAAGAGAGAGGGAATAAGGACACTGGAGCAGTTTCTCTCTCTCTTGCTCTTTCTATCTACCCCCTCTCTCCTTATTGCTCTCTCTGCTCTCTCCCCCATCTCTCATTTTGCTCTTTCCTCTCCCCTCCCCATCTCTCATTTTGTTCTCTCTCCAGATTATTGTTGTGTTTCTATCTTTCTTTTGCCTTTTCTCTCGTTCTGTATAGACCATGCATGTCAGACTAATTTATCTTGATAGGTTTGACACACACAGTGTTTGAATGACTAGACATCACTTATGTAAAGCTTAGCATGACAAGTAAGTGTAAGTCAGGGACAGGAAGAGATCGGGATAGATGCGGAGAGAGAGAGAGAACATGTCAGGAGAAATTACCTCAAAGAGAGTGAGAGAAAGAGACAGAGCGAGCGAGAGAACCTGTAGTACACTCACCCTTTGTGTTGACCTTTGTTTTCAGTATTGACTCTAGATCAGTGTTTCCCAACCCTGGTCCTCGAGTACCCCCAACAGTACACATTTTTATGGTATCCCTGGACAAGCACACCTGATTCAACTTGTCAGCTAATCCTCAAGCCCTCAATGAGTTAAATGAGATGTGTTTGTCAAGGGCTACAACGAAACGGTGTACTGTTGGGGGTACTCAAGGACCAGGTTTGGGAAACACGGCTCTAGATGGCACCGGACATAACACAGCACAGCTTTCTCCTTCTTGCTTTACTTTCCATCTCCCTGTTATCTCCACTAGATTTTCTTCAATTTCTTGCTCTCTCTTGTCCCCCCCCCCCAACCTGATTATAAGTTAGCTTCCGGTTAACAGTACCTCTTTCTCTTTGTTTCTCTCTCTCTCTCTGTCTCTCTCTCTCCTCAGCTCCAGTTCAGGTTTTTCAGACAGCAGACCCCAGTCTCCAGCACAGATGCATGGCTTCAATTCCAACACCCCTCCCCCCCCGCCTCCCCCCTTGCCTCCTCCACCTCCCCCCTTGCCTTCCATGTCCAGCTCTGGCCCACGGGGCACCCCTCCTCCCCCTATCCCTCCTCTACCAGTCCAGCAGCAGCCCCCCGCCATCCCCCCTCCCCCCGCCCCCCTCCAGATCGCCCCTGGCGTCCTCCACCCTGCCCCTCCTCCCGTGGCTCCTCCCCTCCACCTCTCCTCCCCGGCCCGCCGCCAAAAGATCCTGGACAAGGGCCCGCCCCCTGGCCAATCAGATGGCACTGTACTGCCCCCGCCCCCTCCTCCTCCTCTGCCTCTCCCAGGAGCACGGAGCTCCTCCCCCTGCCCGCCGGGCCCGCCCCCCGTGCCTTCCTTCCTGTCAGGTGCCGTGGGGTCCCCAGCCTCTCACTCCAGTGGGAAGAAACATTCTGCCAGCCTGCCGCCCATCAGCGATGCACGCAGCATCTTATTGGAGGCCATCCGCAAAGGTGGGTGGTGCCTCAGTGTATCAGCCAGTAGATCTGGGTATTGTGGTAATATGGTAGCGTCCGAAGCTCAATGTGCTTGGTCATTGGACAGTTTTAAAACAGAAAAAAGCTGTTCCATTCTGTCTTATAGGTTGCCATAATCTAAAGTAGTGTTCCTTTTAAAGGTAACTAGCTAGCACTTTGTCTTGTCCTTGATGCTGAGGACAGAGAAAGAGAGTTGGACTTATGTGACCGACTTATGTGACCTCTCTCTCTCTGCCCCCACCCTACCACTCCCTCCTTCCCCCACCCTTACCTCTTTGCCTCCCTCCCCCAGGTATCCAGCTCAGGAAGGTGGAAGAGCAGAGGGAGCAGGAGGCGGCCAAACACGAGCGTGTGGGGAACGACGTGGCCACCATCCTGTCCCGACGCATCGCCGTCGAGTACTCCGACTCGGAGGATGAGTCCGAGTTCGACGAGGGAGACTGGATGGAGTGAACGAGATGGAGGGAGAGGAGAAGAGAAGGGGACAGAGGGCAAAACTGTCACCCAACTGTACCCCCTTTCGAGATGTCAGAAGTTTATCCTTACAACTGCTCTCCTCTGTCAGTCCTATTTTACTTCCCTCTCATGCACTACTCTACACCCCTCTCCCTCTCCCTCTCCCTCTCCCTCTCCCTCTCCCTCTCCCTCTCCCTCTCCCTCTCCCTCTCTCTCTCTCTGTCAATTACTGTTCTTCTATGTCTGTTTGGATGAAAAGCTCCATGTCAGTTGTTTGTTCCATGTGTTCTGGTCGGGTTATGTTTTTGTACTAATTTTTCTACACTACTGCACATCGTTCAGTTGCTGTCATGTTATTTTCCTTCTTTATCCTCCAATAGTATGAAATCCTCCTCGTGTACAGTTGTTTCAAAAATAACCTTTTAAAGAAAAACTGTTGGTGAAGAACGACACATTTTTTTTAATATCCTGTTTGTTTCTCGCTGTTCAGTATTAACGTGACAAAGTGGCATGACACTTTTGTCTTTAGTACTGTCCTGCCTCCTAGTGGGCCAAAGTGGAGGTGAGTGGATTCTGTATTTTATTATCTCTTCTTGGAGTTTCTTTTCTAACAGAAAAACACATGCAGTTTTTAAATGGGCCAGTTGTTGCCAATATGAACTACTTGAATGATGGTAGCCATCCTGAATATCAGTCGGCTGTGGTTATTTGCTGAGGTGATTTATTGGAGTTGTTCCGTGTTTTTATATCATCCGGATTTGACTTATTACCTTGGAACAAGGAAAATATTGTGGTGATGATATGTTATGTGATGACTGTTGTATGATTCTGATGATGAAGATGAAGAAGAAGTATGGTGAGATATTAGAATAATCAGAACCACTTAACAGTAGTGTCCCACTGGGCACACACAGGTCTAATCAACGTTGTTTCCACTTCATTTCAATGAAATTATGTTGAACCAACGTGGAATAGACGTTGAATTGACGTCTTTGCTCAGTGGGGTCTGACCAATAGGAACCACTTATAGAAGGCAGATTATTTCTCTGTGTGTTAGCTAACGAGAAGCCTTACCTCGTTTGAGTCTAGAAAACTAAATAAGGGCTCTATTCAATCTGTATCGCTGAAGCGTTACAGATTGTGCAATTCAAATTTTAAGATCATTTCCGATTGAGCCGACAGGTGGTGCGTTTACCGTGAATGCAGTCTCCGCTAACTTGGGAACATAGCCTTTACATTTCAATCACGCTGTAATGCTGATCTTCAGCGATACACATTGAATCGAGCCCTAACAGTTACTATGAAGAATTTAAATGAATTAACGCCATTAGTCTACCTGTGTTTCTGCTGCCAAGGGGGCAGGGCCATGATGAGAAAGAGGGATTCATCTGCCTTCACGGCTCCCTTTGAAGATGTCTGCCGTCCTTTTCTTTATTTTATCTTTCTTTCGTTCTTTCTTGCCTTATTGTTTGTACAGACATATTGTTGAGTTGATGAATGTATTGTGCTGTTACTACTTTTTGCCTGTTCTGGTATGAATTAACTGGTTCTATGTTTGGGGAGTGGGAGAGAGGAAAATGAACCCTGGGTTAAAAAAATATACTGTATAACATGTCACTTATGTAACTGTTGACTGTAACAGTTTGCTTGAGTTAATAAAAGCTAATGTTATGTTTCAGGAGTTGTTGTTGTGTGTTTTATTATTGTGACTTTTAACTATTAAGCTTTTATTAAACCTCATCCACTTTAATGGGATTTCTTCAACATTCTAAAGCTCCCATTATTAAAAACTCCAATTCTTAGCTGTGACTTCCAAAGGTTTTTTCCACTGTAAACACATCAGCTACATTTACCACTTTCCCAACAAGTTATACAACAACTTAGTGTATGAAATCTTAGTCTACTTCTCTGATATTGAAATCTGAAGAAAAAAATATTCAACCAATCGAACAATACAGCTGTTTTACTAACCGCATCAACTACATTTTTGACTTTTTTAAACAAATACAGTTTTGACCACTTTCCCAAAAAGTTAGACAAAAATGTTGAGCATATGAAATCTTCGTATACTTATCTGCTATTCAAATCGGGAAACAAAAAAAAATTCGACCAATCAAGGTGTTTTCGCAAACGCATTATTTTTTACAAATAACAGACATTTTGACCACTTTCCCAACAAACTTATGAAAGAGTATGGTCTAATTATCTGCTATCATATAAACTCATATAAGACATGGAACATTTTGTAGAATGGCAGGATATTCACTTTAAAATTCCAACATTATCTCTCAATTTAAATCCAATTTTATTGGTCACATACACGTGTTTAGCAAATGTTATTGTGCAGTAATTTCTAACAAGTAATATCTAACAATTTCACAACAATACACTCAATACACACAAATCTAAGCAAAGGAATGGAATTAAGAATATATCAATATTTGGACAAGCAATATCAGCGCGGCATAGACTAAGATACAGTACAATAGAATAGAATACAGTATATACATATGAGATGGGTAATGCAAAATATGTCAACATTATTAAGGTGACAAGTGTTCCATTATTAAATTGGCCAGTGATTTCACGGCTATGTATATAGGGCAGCAGCCTCTAACGTGCTAGTGATTGCTATTTAACAGTCTGATGGCCTTGAGATAAACTCAGCAAAAAAATAAACATCCCTTTTTCACGACACTGTCTTTCAAACATAATTCGTAAAAATCCAAATAACTTCACAGATCTTCATTGTAAATGGTTTAAACACTGTTTCCCATGCTTGTTCAATGAACCATAAACAATGAACATGCACCTGTGGAACGGTCATTAAGACACTAACAGCTTACAGATGGTAGGCAACTAAGGTCACAGTTATGAAAACTTAGGACACTAAAGAGGCCTTTCTACTAATTCTGAAAAACACGAAAAGAAAGATACACAGGGTCCCTGCTCATCTGCCTGAACGTGCCTTAGGCATGCTGCAATGAGGCATGAGGACTGCAGATAAGGGCAATAATTTGCAATGTCCGTACTGTGAGACGCCTAAGACAGCGTTACAGGGAGACAGGATGGACAGCTGATCGTCCTCGCAGTGGCAGACCACGTGTAACAACACCTGCACAGGATCGGTTCATCCGAACATGACACCTGCTGGACAGGTACAGGATGGCAACAACAACTGCCCGAGTTACACCAGGAACGCACAATCCCTCCATCAGTGCTCAGACTGTCCGCAATAGGCTGAGCGAGGCTGGACTGAGGGCTTGTAGGCCTGTTGTAAGGCAGGTCCTCACCAGACATCACCGGCAACAACGTCGCCTATGGGCACAAACCCACCGTCGCTGGACCAGACAGGACTGGCAAAGTCTGACGAGTCGCGGTTTTGTCTCACCAGGGGTGATGGTGGGATTCGCGTTTATCGTTGAAGGAATGAGCGATACACCGAGGCCTGTATTCTGGAGCGGGATCAATTTGGAGGTGGAGGGTCCGTCATGGTCTGGGGCAGTGTGTCACAGCATCATCGGACTGAGCTTGTTGTCATTGCAGGCAATCTCAACGCTGTGCGTTACAGGAAAGACCTCCTCCCTCATGTGATACCCTTCCTGCAGGCTCATCCAGAAATGACCCTCCAGCATGACAATACTACCAGCCATACTGCTCATTCTGTGAGTGATTTCCTGCAAGACAGGAATGTCAGTGTTCTGCCATGGCCAGCGAAGAGCCCGGATCTCAATCCCATTGAGCACTTCTGGGACCTGTTGGATCGGAGGGTGAGGGCAAGGGCCATTTCCCCCAGATATGTCCGGGAACTTGCACGTACCTTGGTGGAAGAGTGGGGTAACATCTCACAGCAAGAACTGGCAAATCTGGTGCAGTCCATGAGGAGGAAATGCATTGCAATACTTAATGCAGCTGGTGGCCACACCAGATACTGACTGTTACTTTTGATTTTGGCCCTTTGTTCAGGGACACATTATTCAATTTCTGTTAGACACATGTCTGTGGAACTTGTTCAGTTTATGTCTCAGTTGTTGAATCTTGTTATGTTAATACAAATATTTATACATGTTTAGTTTGCTGAAAATAAACACAGTTGACTGTGAGAGGACTTTTCCTTTATTTGCTGAGTTTAGAAGCTGTGATTCAATCTCTCGGTCCCAGCTTTGATGCACCTGTACTGACCTCACCTTCTGGATGATAGAGGGGTGAGCAGACAGTGGCTCGGGTGGTTGTTGTCCTTAAAGATCTTTCTGGCCTTCCTGTGACATCGGGTGCTGTAGGTGTCCTGGAGGGCAGGTAGTTTGACCCCGGTGATGCGTTGGGCAGACCGCACCACCCTCTGGAGAGGCCTGTGGTTGCAGTTGCTGTACCAGGTGGTGATACAGCCCGACAGGATGCTCTCATTTGTGCATCTGTAAAGGTTTGTGAGGGTTTTAGGTGCCAAGCCAAATTTCTTCAGCCTCCTGAGGTTGAAGAGGCACTGTTGCGCCTTCTTCACCACACTGTCTGGGTGGGTGAACCATTTCAGTTTGTCAGTGATGTGTACGCCGAGGAACTTGAAGCTTTCCACCCTCTCCACTCCTGTCCCATCGATGTGGATAGGGGGGTGCTCCCTCTGCTGTTTCCTGAAGTCCACAGTCAGCTCCTTTGTTTTGTTGATGTTGAGTGAGATGTTATTTTCCTGCCACCACACACCCAGGGCCCTCACTTCCTCCCTAGGCTGTCTCGTCATTTTTGGTAATTAGGCCTACTACTGTTGTGTCGTTTTCAAACTTGATGATTGAGTTGGAGGCATGGAAGCCATGCCCTTATGAGTGAACAGGGAGTACAGGAGGGAACTGAGCACGGAGTCTTGTGGGGCCCCAGTGTTGAGGATCAGAGAAGTGGAGGTGTTGTTTCCTACCTTCACCACCTGGGGGCATCCCATCAGGAAGTCCAGGACCCAGTTGCACAGGACGAGGTTCAGACCCAGGGCCTCAAGCTCAATGATGACCTTGGAGGGTACTACAGTGTTGAATGCTGAGCTATAGTCAATGAACAGCATTCTTACATAGGTATTCCTGTTGTCCAGATGGGATGGGATAGGACAGTGTGCAGTGCGATGGTGATTGCATCATCTGTTGATCTATTGGGGCAATAATCAAATTGAAGTGGGTCTAGGGTGTCAGGTAAGATAGAGTTGATATGATCCTTGACTAGTCTCTCAAAGCACTTCATGATGACAGAAGTGAGTGCTACGGGTGATAGTCATTTAGTTAAGTTACCTTTGCTTTATTGGGTACAGGAACAATGGTGGCCATCTTGAAGCGTGCAGGGACAGCAGACTGGGATAGGTAGAGATTGAATATGTCTGTAAACGCTCCAGCCAGCTGGTCTGTGCATGCTCTAGGGATGCCGTTTTGGTTGGCAGCCGTGCGAGGGTTAACACACTTAAATGACTTACTCATATCGCCCACGGAGAAGGAGAGCTTACAGTCCTTGTGTTATCCTCAAAGCTGGCGAAGAAGGTGTTTGTCTGCAAGCAAGACGTCGGTGCCACATACGTCTAGTGTCTGAGCTGTTGAATTGCGACTCCACTTTGTCTGAATACTGCTGTTTTGCCTTTTTGATTGCCTTACGGGAATAACTGCACTGTTTGTATTTGGCCATATTCCCAGTGACCTTGCCATGGTTAAATGCGGTGGTTCGCGCTTTCAGTTTTGTGCGAATGCTGCCATCTATCCACAGTTTCTGGTTTGGGTAGGTTTTAACAGTCACAGTGGGTAAAACATCTCCTATACTCTTCCTGATAAACTCAGTCACCGTGTCAGTGTATTTGTCTATGTTATTCTCTGAGGCTGCCCGGAACAATATCCCTTGTAGGCATCCCTAGAAGTTGGAGTAGCAGTGGTCGAGTGTTATCAGCACGAATACTACAGTCGATGTGTTGATAGAATTTTGGTAACTTTTTCCTCAAATTTGCTTTGTTAAAATCCCCAGCTACAACAAATGCGACATCAAGATATGGGGTTTCCAGTTTGCATAAAGTCCAGTGAAGTTCTTTGAGTGCCGTCATGGTATCGGCTTGAGGGGGAATATACCCGGCTGTGACTATAAACGAAGATAATTATCTTGGGAGGTAATACGGTCGGCTTTTGATTGTGAGGTATTCTAGGTCGGGTGAACAAAAGGACTTGAGTTCCTGTATGTTATTTTAAGAATATTTTGAAGATAAATACACAACGCAGAGGACTAAAAGTCAACAGAGTACTAACGATCAATGGAAATAGTGTTTTCTCTGTAATAGGGGATTAATATCAATGGGTCAGAGACATGGGAGGAATTTCAGTCCGGGACTCATAGCTAGCAAGTTCTCATTGGTCCAAATTGTTTATGCATTGAACCTGAAATAGGATACTTGTTATTTGGCCATTGGCCGAGTCTTATTGCAAGGAATTCTAATTGGTCAACCACAGGCAATGGCTAGGTTATAAAACTCCATCCTGTCCCTTTGTTCTGTGGAGAGAATCACAGGAGAGAATCACTGGAGAGAATCACTGAGGACAGGGGAGAATGAACATCTACCTCCCTGCATGATTTGTTCTCTTTGAAGAAACCTATTTTTCTCCCTCTAATTTGCTTTGGAGTTTGTGTTATTGAAGAGTAACATCAACTGCTAACACTATCACAATCACACCATGATAGTTAATCATGACACATACAGCCCCGCCCTTCTTCTTCCCAGAGAGATATTTATTCTTGTCTGTGCGATGGACTGAGAACCCAACTGGCTGTACGGACTCAGACAGTATATCCCCAGAGAGCCATGTTTAAGTGAAACAGAGTATGTTACAATCGCTGATGTTAACTTTATTATCCAGAGACTGAACATTAGTGAGTAATATACTCGGAAGCGATGGGTGGTGTGCGCGCCTCCTGAGTCGGACTAGAAGTCCACTCTGAATACCTCTTCTCCGGCCAGCGTTGTTTTGTATCGGCCTCTGGAATCAGTTCAAATGCCCTGGGGGGTATGAACAAAGGATACGATTCAGGAAAGTCGTAATCCTGGTCGTAATGCTGGTAATGGTGGTGAGTTACCGCCGCTCCGATATCCAAAAGTTCTTCTTGGCTGAAAAAATTCTGGCCTAGTAATGTAAGAAATAACATATAAAAAAAACAAATACTGCAAAGTTGTGTAGGGGCTAGAAGCACAGCTAACCTTTCTGTCGGCGCCATTCTCCGCCAACAAGAGGGGTGTGAACAATGGGGGTTTGTTACTACGTCGATAAATTGCAATAACCGTCTGAACCTTTGCCACCTAGGAATTTTTTATGACTGGACCTTCTCAAACAGTTCCGAGTACCCCTGCATTAAACTAACCCACTATAACAACCCTTAATAACTAACCAAACTACAATTGCGACCCCACTTACTATAGTAAACCCATGGCCTACCTATCTAAAACATTCACTATTAATACTACAATGTACAGTGCTGTGAAAAAGTAATAGCCCCCTTTCTAATTTTCTCTACTTTTGCATTTTTTTGATACTGAATGTTGTCAGATCTTCAACCAAAACCTAATGTTAGATAAATAACACAACAATGACATACTTATTTGATGTATTCCATAAACAAAGTTGTGCAACACTCAATGCCCCTGTGTGAAAAAGTAATAACCCAGTTACTCAGTTGCAATGACTCCAACCAAACGCTTCCTGTAGTTGTTGATTAATCTCTCACGTTGCTGTGGAGGAATTGTGGCCACCTCTTCCATGCAGAACTGCTGTAACTCAGCGTCATTTGTGGGTTTTCAAGCACGAACTGCTCGTTTAAAGTCCTGCCACAATTGGGATTAGGTTTGGACTTTGACTAGACCATTCCAAAACTGTTTAGCCATTTTCATAAAGACATTGTGTGTTTTAGATCATTGTCTTGCTGCATGACCCAGCTGCGCTTCAGCTTCAGCTTCAGCTCACAGATGGATGGCCTGACATTCTCCTGTAGAATTCTCTGGTATGGGGCCTCCCGAGTGGCACAACGGTCTAAGGCACTGCATCGCAGTGCTAGCTGCGTTACTACAGATCCTGGTTTGATACCGGGCTGTTTCGTAGGACATCCCGGCAGACCCATGAGGCGACGCACAATTGGCCCAGCGTTGTCCGGGTTAGGGGAGGGTTTGGCCGGACGGGATGTCCTTGTCCCATCGCGCTCTAGCGACTCCTGCAGCAGGCCGGATGCATGCACACTGACATGGTCGCCAGGTGGAAGGCGTTTCCTCCGACACACTGGTGTGGCTGGTTTCCTGGTTAAGAGTGCATTGTGTCAAGAAGCAGTGCGGCTTGGCGGGGTTGTTTTTTGGAGGACGCATGGCTCTCGACCTTCGCCTCTCCCGAGTCCGTACGGGATTTTCAGCGATGGGACAAGTGTCACGCCCTGACGTAGATTGCTTTGTATGTTTCTATTTTTGGTTTGGTCAGGGTGTGATGTGGGTGGGTTTTCTATGTTGTAGGTCTAGGTTTTCTATTTCTATGTGTTTGGCCTTGTATGGTTCTCAATCAGAGGCAGCTGTCTATCATTGTCTCTGATTGAGAGCCATACTTAGGTAACCTGTTTTCCCATTTTGAGTTGTGGGTGATTATTTTCTGTTTAGTGTTTTTTCGTCACCTTACAGGACTGTTCGTTTGTCGTTTTTGTTGTTTTGTTCAGTGTTCAGTTGTTTTATTAACCTGTTAGGCGGGCTGTCCCGACATCGGTACACACCCCCCACCCCCCCCCCCACACTGATTAGCATCGCTAGCATAGCGTCACAATTAAATAGTAGCATCTAAATATCATTAAATCACAAGTCCAAGACACCAAATGAAAGATACAGATCTTGTGAATAAAGCCACCATTTCAGATTTTTAAAATGTTTTACAGGGAAGACAAAATATGTAAATCTATTAGCTAACCACGTTAGCAAAAGACACCATTTTTCTTTGTCCACCATTTTTTCTCTCCACCACTAGCTATCACCAATTCGGCCAAATAAAGATATTGATAGCCACTAACCAAGAAAAAACCTCATCAGATGACAGTCTGATAACATATGTATTGTATAGGATAGGTTTTGTTAGAAAAATGTGCATATTTCAGGTAGAAATCCTAGTTTACAATTGCACCCACCATCACAACTCGACTAGAATAAATACACAGAGCAACGTGTATTACCTAATTACTAATCATAAAACATTTCTTAAAAATACACAACTCACAGCAATGGAAAGACACAGATCTTATGAATTCAGACAATATTTCAGATGTTCTAAGTGTTTTACAGCGAAAACACAATAAATCGTTATATTAGCATACCACATGTGCAAACGTTACCAGAGCATCGATTCAAGCCAAAGAGAGCGATAACGTAATCATCGCCAAAATATATTAATTTTTTCACTAACCTTCTCAGAATTCTTCCGATGACACTCCTGTAACATCATATTACAACATACATATAGAGTTTGTTCGAAAATGTGCATATTTAGCCATAAAAAAACGTGGTTATACAATGAAAATAGTAGCAAAACATGCCTGAAAATGTCGGTCACCATCTTTCAGAGTGATCTAGTTTAATCAATAGCTAATCATATACTTGACTAAAAAATACAGGGTTGACAGGAATCGAAAGACAAATTAGTTCTTTATGCAATCGCTGATTTACATTTCTAAAATTATCCTTACTGTGCAATACAGGGTTCGCCAAGCGAAGCTATAGCAAACAAAATGGCGGAATATGCGTTTAAATTTTTTCGACAGAACAACGAATTATCATATTAAATATTTCTTACTGTGAGGTGATCTTCCATCAGATTCTTGGGCAATGTATCCTTTCTTGGGTCTAATCTTCTTTTGGTCGAAAGATGTCCTCTGTCCGTCGAAATGCCCACTAACGTTCGACCGGGACCCCGAAACGTGCCCAAAGCTTCAAAGAGCATCACATAGAACTTCCTCAAAATCGCACTAAACGGATATAAATTGCTATAAAACGGTTTAAATTAACTAACGTATGATGTTTTTAACACCTATAACGGGTAAAAACATGACCGGCGCTATATTACTGGCTAAACAAAGGCTTGGAAAAAGCCAAGTCCGACGTCCTTCTTGCGTTGAGCGCAGGGTCCAAAAGAACGCTACTTCCGGTATTTGGTCATTTATAGAGGCACTGATTGCGCAATCGACTCCATTCAAATTGTCACCACTTACTGACATCTAGAGGAAGGCGTGGGCAGTGTTTGTATCCTCATAGGATTTACAGAGACTTTTAAAACTGATCTGGAACCAGAGGCCAAGATGTCTGAAATCTGACACACTGGGAGGAAAAGTGCTGTAGAATGAGTTCTGTTTCACTCAGAGACATAATTCAAACGGCTATAGAAACTAGAGAGTGTTTTCTATCCAATAATAACAATAATATGCATATTGTACGAGCAAGAATTGAGTACGAGGCCGTTTGAAATGGGCACGATTTAGCTGGCTACTCAGTAACGCCCCCTGCAGCCATAAGAAGTTAAAAATATGAACACTTACCACGATGCACCTTGGTCCTCCTCTCCTTCTCCTGACGACATTCGTGACAACAAGACTATAACTACCAATTGGATATGATGAAATTGAGGAGAAAAAGGGAGTAAAGGGAGATTTCTCTGATGCAGAACAGAATTCATGGGTCCTTCTAGGGCCTGAGGCAGCAAAGCATCCCCAAACCATCACACTACCACCACCATGCTTGACCGTTGGTATGAGGTTCTTACTGTGGAATGCAGTGTTTGGTTTTCGCCAGGCATAATGTCATAATGTCTTCCAAAAAGTTATACTTTTGAATAATTTGTCCTTAGAACATTCTTCCAAGAGTCTTGATGATCATCCAGGTCCTTCCAGGTGCTTTTTTGACAAATTTCAGTCAACATTCTTTGGACTATATGGGTCCCATTATACCTGGCAAAAACCAAATGTCAGGATTGTGGGTTTTTATTCCAGGTGGGAACACCCTCACCAGAAATGCATGTATATGTCGCTTTGGAAAAAAGTATCTCCTCAATGTATGTATATATGTATATATATATATATATATATATATATATTTTTTTTTTACAAAAATACTTTGAAAGAAATGAAGCAAGCCAAACTATGTTTCTTCATGGAAAATTACCTTCTAGTTCTTTACACAATTATATGGTAGATGCAGTGGTGAGAGAAAGTTCCTGAAACCTTTAGGATTTTCTGTATTTCTGCATACATTTAACCTACATGTGTTCAGGTCTTCATCTAAGTCAATGGTGTCAAACATACGGACCATGGGCCAGATCTGGATTGGACACCCTCGCGGGAAAGATCTGGCCCATCGGTCGTATGTTTGACACAAACTAAATACACTGTAAAATTACTAAAACCGAATCGAAACTGTGTGGAAATTATAATAGACCTACATATATTGACTGTGTTCACCTCGCTAGAGTCAGAGAGTATTCAAAAGTCCAAAAACGATGGACAGAGGACTAGGTTTTGTACATTTTGACAGTGAGGAAATATAACCAATTTACAATTCGGCCCCCCGGACCTCGTTAAATGCTTTATTTTTATTTAACCTAAGCAAGTCAGTTAAGAACAAATTCTTATTTACAATGACGGCCTACACCGTTGAAGACCGAATGCGGCCTGCGGGGCAAAATTAGTATGACACCCCTGATCTAAGTCCTGATCATAGATCAAGTGAACATAATTAAATTAATAACACACATTTTTTTTACTTTGAATTTCTTTGAGCAAATTGAGCCAGCATTCAATTTATTTAAGTATGTGAACCTGTAGATTAATCAACTCAATTAAGTGTATTAAAGTAGTCAAACGTGTTGTATTTGGTCCAATATTCTGTGCACATATTGACTACATACAGCTTGGATGCATTTGCTGTTTGCTTTACCCAATAGTAAATCAGTAGTGAATGATGAGTAATTTTATTTTTAAGTGAGTATATAATCTGTTTCTGAACACTTCTAAATTCATCCTTATAATGCCACGCTTAAGAAAAAACATGAATAATGATTCAAAGTTACAAAACATGCTAACCTCTCACCATGTACAATAACAGGGGAGGTGTAACGTAGATGCAGGGAGTCAGGAAGCAAGTGCAGATAATGAGTTTAATGATGAAGAACATAGAATGATACAAAACAAGAAAAGTGTCCAAACATGGAAACATAAACAATATTGCCTGTGGGTGATAACAACGAAGTGCTATATAAAGGGGAAGTAATGAAGTCCAGGTGTGCCGAATGAGGTTTGCCAGGTGTGTGTAAGGATGGGTTGCCAGGACCAGTGGTTAGTAGACCGGCAATGTCGAGCTCCGGAGGGGGAGTGGACGTGACAGTACCCTCCCCCCACAATGCGTGGCTCCAGCTGCTGGGCAACGCCGGTCAGGAGGACGGCCCCGAAGACGAGGAGCGGGCTGGTTGGCGAAGGTGGAAATCTCGGATGATGTTGGGATCTAGAATGTCACCCACCGGAACCCAACACCGCTCCTCTGGACCGCACCCCTCCCAGTCCACCAGGTACTGGAACCAACCCGCACGACGTCTGGAGTTCAGGAGAGACCTGATGGCATAGGCGGAACTACCCTCGATCAGCAGGGGAGACAGAGGGGTGTCATGAGGGATGGCATCAGCCAGGGGCCAGGAACCACCAGCCAGGGAAATGTGAAAAGAGTGTGAGATCCGGTAGTCATTGGGAAGCTGTAATCGGTAAGTTACCTCATTGACCATCCGGAGGACATTGAATGGCCTCATAAACCAGAGGCTCAGCTTCCGGCAGGACAGGTGGAGTGGGAGGTTCCTGGTGGAGAGCCAGACGCGATCACCAGGATGGAAAGCGGTCTGCCTGCTGCTTCTGGCACCGGATGGCATGTTGGAGCCTCACTTGGGCAGCGTCCCAAACCTCCTCTGAGCGCCAGAACTTTGGTCTGGCTCCGGATCAACGGATCCAGGGCCGGCTGGAACCCCAGGATGCACTGGAAGGGAGACAACGAGTTGGAGTGACAAAGTGAGTTCTGGGCGTACTCTGCCCAGGGAAGAAACCAGGCCCACTCCCTCTGTCGGTCCTGACAGTGACCCCTCAGGAACCTCCCCAGCTCCTGGTTGGTCCTCTCCACGTCCCCGTAGGACTGAGGCCGGTACCCAGATGCGAGGCTGACCATGACCCAAAACACATGGTGTGAATTGGGGACCACGGTTGGAGATGATATCCTCCAGAAAGCCATAGTGCCGGAAGACCTGCTGAAACAGTTCCTCAGCGACCTGGTGAGCAGTAGGGAGACCAGAGAGTAGGATAAAACAGCAGGATTTGGAGAATCTGTCCACAACAACCATAACAGTGGTGAAGATCAGTGACAAAATCTATCGACAGATGGATCCTAGGCCGCTGAGGCACGGGAAGGGAAAGGAGTTTCCCTGCTTCCGGGGAGACTTGGTTTGGGCACATACGGAGCAGGAGTTGATGTAGCGAGAGATGTCCTGCGCCAAGGTAGGCCACCAGTACTTAATGGAGATGGATTGAGTGGTGCAGGTGATACCTGGGTGTCCAGCAGCAAGGGATTTGTGCACGCAGGTTAAAAGCCAAACCCTTACCTCCGTGGGAACGTAGGTGCACTCCAGAGAACAGGTAGCCGGTGCGGGTTCCCTCTCCAGAGCCTGGTGGAGGTCCACGTCTACGTCCCAGAGCATGGGGCAACGATTCGGAAGGGCATTATGATGGGATCACTCAGGACAGGAACCTCTCCTGAATTGTGGAGTTGGGACAGGGCATCGGCTTTGATGTTCTTTGAACCTGGGCAGTATGACAAGGTGAATTTGAATCTAGTAAAGAAAAGGACCCACCTTTCTTGGTGCAGCTTAAAGCATTTAATAAAGACATTTATAGTACAATATTATGGGGAATGGGAATGAGAAGCTACTTACACAGTGTTGGAAAGGGATCAAAGCAGTGATTAAATGAGGGTATGTGTAACGGCAGCCTTCCTCCTCTTCGTCTGAAGAGGAGGTGTAACAGGGATCGGACCAAGACGCAGCGTAGCTCGTGTTCAACATGTTTAATTTCAAACGAAAATGTGAACACTTACAACAATTACAAAATAACAAAACGTGGCAAACCGAAACAGCCCTATCTGGTGCAGCGAAAACACAGAGACAGGAAACAACCACCCACAATCCCCAACACAAAACAAGCCACCTATATATGATTCCCAATCAGAGACAACACAAAACATCTGCCTCTGATTGAGAACCATATTAGGCCAAACATAGAAACAGACAAACTAGACACACAACATAGAATGCCCACCCAGCTCACGTCCTGACCAACACTAAAACAAGCACAACACACAAGAACTATGGTCAGAATGTGACAGTATGAGCCATGAGTTGAGGTGTTCAGAGGCTTGACCAGAGCAGAACAGGATTTGACTGATGTAGGAGTACATGAGATACATATATAACATATATACGTATAGGACAGCACATAGATGTATAAGCTAGCTGAACATTAAAAATAGGCAACTGAACACAATAGACATAGTCTGCTGATTCCATTAAGTGCATACATACCAGACACATAGGCGCCTAAGACAATTGGACACACTAAGGATAGGGGAGAACAGAACAAAGAGTAGATTGACACACTACTGATAGAAGAGTCACATAGTCTGCTGATTCCATTAAGTGCATACATACCAGACACATAGGCGCCTAAGACAATTGGACACACTAAGGATAGGGGAGAACAGAACAAAGAGTAGATTGACACACTACTGATAGAAGAGACACAGAATCTGCTGACACACTAAGATAGAGGGTCCGGCCACCATTATAAACTAATTGAAAACAGATATGGGCGTTATTAGGCGTGAACAAGTAGGAAGCTTGAACTAAAAGATAATGGTGGTGAATGACTTCAGAAAGGAAACTTCATTTGCATAAGGGATGGACATAATACTATGTGTGTATAAATATAGGAGCTGGAGTTCTGGGAAAGTGTGTGTTCCGCGGGCCATTCCGGCTTGCTATACAAATTGTATTAAAAAGTCTATTTGATTTCACAAGTTCTTACAAGTGTTATATTTCTGAGACGATGTTCCACGACACTGAGAAGACAAAAAACTATAACACAAGACACTACACACTACACAGTTACACAAAAGAGCTACGAATTAGTTAGTCCAAGCAAGGAGTAAAATCATTGATGTGTAATAATGTGATTGTGTTTGTGTATGTGATTGACTCTACATACAGTAATGAGAGAAAATTGATAGGGTTACTCACAGTGCTTGGAGGGGAAACATTCAATGTACCAGTGGATGAGCGGGCACATGAGACGTGGCTTCAGTTCATGTCAGGAGAAAGTTGACACTGGTAGTGGAGTGGAGTGGTCATCACTTCCTAATCAGGGAACAGGAGGGGACTTAGCTGTAAATACAATTAGCAGATACATTCCATTACAGCTGTGTCATCGTAGGTTTGGACAACGAGTTCCTCTATGACGTTAAACTCAGACATCTCAAAATTCATACAGTCAAACACAGACTGTGCATCTCGCGCACTGGACACATCAAAGTAGCACAAGAAACACTCCTGAATGAAGCCCTGATCATCCACATACCTGGCGATAACTGACAACACCATGCAATACACCTCATGAAGATAACCTTCCTTCTCTTCACTCTCACACACACATGCACACACAAACAGCCTTCAGTATTGTATCTATAAACTGCCTTTGTGAACTTTTGAACTCCATTTCTCGCCTTGGTGCACAAATGGTGAAGAGGAGCTGCTCCAGTCCTCCTTCTCCTCCTCGCTTCAGCAGTTCCTCCATTTGTGTTCCTCCTGCCCACGCTCTCCCCCCACTGTTCTACTCCATCTGTAACCACATTGTAACCTCTCCTGTAAACCTACGTGAAAAAATACTACAGTTTACTATAGAATACTACAGTACTTACAATATAATTATATAGTAAACTGTAGTATGCTGTATAATACAATAATACACACTGTCGTACCCCTCGTACTTACTATAGAATGTTGTAGTATACGGTAGAATACTACAGTAAATACTACAGTATTATCCGCAAAACAAATACTGTAGTAAATACTACAGTAAAGTTCCACAAAAACCCTACAGTCTACAAAAACACTACACTTTTTACCTATAGTAAATACTACAGTATGTCATTTGCATATACCCTGCCCATTCCACTCCCCATATCACAACTTGTGCCACCCAAGTGAAAAAACAACATGCCCAGTATAGACCATATTGTGTTTTCTACTTTCAGACCCCAGTCATACAGTACATACAGGTTATGAAATATGTATCCAGTAGGTTCTGATAATAAAACAAAAACACTATAATAAATACTACAGTAATGTCTGCAAAAACACTACATTATACTACAGTCTGCAAAAAACTTAATGAATAATTATAGTATATACATTGAGTGTAGAAAACATTAACACCTTTCTAATATTAAGTTGCATCCCGTTTACCCTCAAATCAGTCTCAATTTGTCAGGGAATGGACGTCAGGGCATGCGGGCTCAAGTTAACCCCAATGCACAGTTGTGTCAAGTTGGCTGGATGTCCTTTGGTTGGTGGAGCATTCTTGATGCACACGGGGGAAAAACCCAGCAGCGTTGTAGTTCTTGACACCAGTGTGCCTGGCACCTTCTACCATACCCCTTTTAAAGGTAATTAAATATTTTGTCTTGCCAATTCACCCTCCAAATGACACCCATTCACAATCCATGTCTGAATTGCCTCAAGGTTTAAAAATCCTTCTTTAACCTGACTCCTCCCCTTTATCTACACTGATTGAAGTGGATTTAATAAGTGACATCAATAAGGGATCATAGCTTTCACCTGGATTCACCTGGTCAGTCTATGTCATGGAAAGAGAAGGTGGGCATAATGTGTTGTATACTCAGAGTACAGTAGTACAGTTTTCTTTTACTCCACTATTTATGCTATAGTTAACTGTAAATACTACAGTATACTACAATAAATACCATAGTAAATAATACAGTATTCAGTATTTTTGAATGTCTTATTTATTCTGTCACACACACAACACATTTAGTATTTTTCTTCCTTTTTTGTATATATTTCAAATTATTTTCCATTTTTAAATTAAATATACCTTCCGGTTACCCGCCTCACCCAATGTAATACGGATCCGCAATTTGTTTAGACCTTATAGCCAGAACCTCCATCAGCAGCTAGCCATCAGAAGCTAACCAGCTACTAGCTATTTAGTCATTGTCAGCCACTGCTAGCGGCCTTTACGTTCCGCACAGACACCAGCCGTTTTTTTAGCCTGGATAATGCTTGCCAGCCTGCCAGAATCGGACTGTTTTCTCCACTACAACGCCGGATTCCTGCCGTAAGCCCTGGACCATTACTCCTGATCATCACAGCTAGCTAGCTGCCACCGAGTGACCCAGCCCCGAAGCGAGCTCTGAGCCAGGCCCACCTCCCGGCCTACTCAGTGATCACTCGGCTACACAGCTAATGCCTCCTGGACTCTACCCCAACATGGCTAGAATCCACTACTACACCAGATCCTTGCCGTAAACTCTGGACCATTGCATCGGATCATTGCTGCTAGCTAGCTGCTACCGAGTGGCTATAGTGGCTAAAGCCCCTGCCCCGAAGCTAGCACCAGTTAGCCGCGAGTCAGGCGCATCTCCCGGCTAGCAAACAAAATTACTACAACTACAATACCTCTTTTGCCATCTGGCCAGGACCCTTTGTCGACACGGCGCCCCTTACCGTACCACCATGACTGGTCTGCCGACGGAACTCAATCCACTGTGCCCTCAACTGGCCTTTTCCCGGACGTCGGAGCAGATGCTTCTACTAACCCCGTCCTGCTAACTTTAAACGCCGTGTCTCCGGCTTGCTAGCGTAGTAACGACTACCTCGCGGGTTCCCTGTTCCATCTATTGCTGTTCACTGGACCCTATGATCCCTTGGCTACATAGCTGATGCCTGCTGGACTGTTCATTAATCACGGTACTCCATTTTGTTTATTATTTTCAGGCCCTGTGTGTAGTTAACTGACCCTCTCTGCCCATCCATCGCCATTTTACCTGTTGTTGTTGTCTTAGCTGATTAGCTGTTGTTGTCTTACCCGTTGTTGTCTTAGCTAGCTCTCCCAATCAACACCTGTGATTGCTTTATGCCTCGCTTTATGTCTCTCTCAAATGTCAATATGCCTTGTATACTGTTGTTTAGGATAGTTATCATTGTTTTAGTTTACTGCGGAGCCCCTAGTCCCACTCAACATGCCTCAGATACCTCCTTTGTCCCACATCCCACACATGCGGTGACCGCACTCAGCATAACTAACGCATCTAGAGATGCAACCTCTCTTATCATCACTCAGTGCCTAGGTTTACCTCCACTGTACCTGCACCCCACCATACCCCTGTCTGTACATTATGCCCTGATTCTATTCTACCACGACCAGAAATCTGCTCCTTTTATTCTCTGTCCCCAACGCACTAGAAGACCAGTTTTGATAGCTTTTAGCCGTACCCTCATCCTACTCCTCCACTGTTCCTTGGGTGATGTGGAGGTTAACCCAGGCCCTGCGTGTCCCAAGGCACTCTCATTTGTTGACTTCTGTAACCGAAAAAGCCTTGGTTTCATGCATGTTAACATCAGAAGGCTCCTCCCTAAGTTTGTTTTACTCACTGCTTTAGCACACTCCGCCAACCCTGATGTCCTTGCCGTGTCTGAATCCTGGCTTAGGAAGGCCACCAAAAATACTGAGATTTCCATACCCAACTACAACAGTTTCCGTCAAGATAGGACTGCCAAAGGGGGAGGAGTTGCAATCTACTCCAGAGATAGCCTGCAAAGTTCCGTCATACATTCCAGGTCTATGCCCAAACAGTTCGAGCTTCTACTTAAAAAAATGAATCTCTCCAGAAATAAGTCTCTAACTGTTACCGCCTGTTATAGACCCCCTCAGCACCCAGCTGTGCCCTGGACACCATATGTGAATTGATTGCCCCCCATTTATCTTCAGAGTCCGTTCTGTTCGGTGACCTAAACTGAGATATGCTTAACACCCCGCAGTCCTACAATCTAAACTAGATGCCCTCAATCTCACACAAATTATCAAGGAACCTACCAGGTACAACCCTAAATCCGTAAACATGGGCACCCTCATAGATATCATCCTGACCAACTTGCCCTCCAAATACACCTCTGCTGTTTTCAGTCAGGATCTCAGCGATCGCTGCCTCATTGCCTGCATCCACTATGGGTCCGCGGTCAAACGACTACCCCTCATCACTGTCAAACGCTCCCTAAAACACTTCTGCGAGCAGGCCTTTCTAATCGACCTGGCCCAGGTATCCTGGAAGGATATTGACCTCATCCCGTCAGTCGAGTCGTTCTTTAAAAGTAATTTCCTCACCATCTTAAAAAAGCATGCCCCTTTCAAAAAATGTAGAACTAAGAACAGATATAGCCCTTGGTTCACTACAGACCTGACTGCCCTCGACCAGCACAAAAACATCCTGTGGCGGACTGCACAAGCATCGAACAGTCCCAGCGTTATGCAACTTTTCAGGGAAGTCAGTAACCAATACACGCAGTCTGTCAGGAAAGTAAAGACTAGCTTTTTCAAACAGAAATTTGCATCCTGTAGCTCTAACTCCCAAACGTTTTGGGACACTGTAAAGTCCATGGAGAATAAGAGCACCTCCTCCCAGCTGCCCACTGAACTGAGGCTAGGTAACACTGTCACCACTGATAAATCCATGATAATCGAGAATTTCAATAAGCATTTCTCTACGGCTGGCCATGCTTTCCTCCTGGCTACCCCAACCATGGCAAACAGCTCCGTACCCCCCGCAGATACTTCCCCAAGCCTCCCCAGCTTCTCCTTCAAACAAATCCAGATAGCAGATGTTCTGAAAGAGCTGTAAAACCTGGACCCATACAAATCAGCTGGGCTAGACAATCTGGACCCTCTCTTTCTAAAATGATCCGCCGCCATTGTTGCAGCCCCTATTACCAGTCTGTTCAAGCTCTCTTTCATATCGTCTGAGATCCCTAAAGATTGGAAAGCTGCCGCGGTCATCCCCCTCTTCAAAGGGGGTGACACTCTAGACCCAAAATGTTATAGACCTATGTCTATCCTGCCCTGCCTTTCTAAAGTCTTCGAAAGCCAAGTTTATAAACAGATCACTGACCATTTTGAATCCCATCGTACCTTCTCCGCTGTGCAATCCGGTTTCCGAGCTGGTCATGTGTGCACCTCAGCCACACTCAAGGAACTAAACCAAGGCTTTCAACTCTGTCAATCACCATATTCTTATCGGCAGACTCAACAGCCTTGGTTTCTCAAATGACTGCCTTGCCTGGTTCACCAACTCCTTCTCAGACAGAGTTCAGTGTGTCAAATCGGAGGGCCTGTTGTCCGTACCTCTGGCAGTCTCTATGGGGGTACCACAGGGTTCAATTCTCTAGCCGACTCTTTTCTCTGTATACAGTGGGGAGAACAAGTATTTGATACACTGCCGATTTTGCAGGTTTTCCTACTTACACAGCATGTAGAGGTCTGTCATTTTGTATCATAGGTACACTTCAACTGTGAGAGACGGAATCTAAAACAAAAATCCAGAAAATCACATTGTATGATTTTTAAGTAATTCATTTGCATTTTATTGCATGACCAAATTCAAAAAATATAAAATATTTATAAATCATGAAATCACAAGTGAAATATACCAAAACACAGCTTAGCTTGTTGTTAATCCACCTATCGTGTCAGATTTTGAAAATATGCTTTACAGCGAAAGCAATCCAAGCGTTTGTGAGTTTATCAATCACTAGACAAAACAGTAAGAACAGCTAGCCGCAAATTAGCTTGGTCACGAAAGTCAGAAAAGCAATAAAATAATCGCTTACCTTTGATAATCTTCGGATGTTTGCACTCACGAGACTCCCAGTTACACAATACATTTTTTTTTTGTTCGATAAAGATTAGTTTTATAACCAAAAACCGCCATTGGTTTGCGCGTTATGGTCAGAAAACCACAGGCTCGTTCCAGAGGTTAACTAACCTCCAAACGAGCTTCAATGCCATAAAACTCTCCTTCCGTAGCCTCCAACTGCTCTTAAACTCTAGTAAAACCAAATGCATGCTTTTCAACCGTTCTCTGCCCGCACCTGCCCGCCCAACGAGCATCACTACTCTGGACGGTTCTGACTTAGAATATGTGGACAACTATAAATACCTTGGTGTCTGGCTAGACTGTAAACTCTCCTTCCAGACTCATATTAAAGATCTCCAATCCAAAATTAAATATTGAATTGGCTTCCTATTTCGCAACAAAGCCTCCTTCACTCACGCCGCCAAACATACCCTCGTAAAACTGACTATCCTACCGATCCTCGACTTCGGCGATGTCATTTACAAAATAGCTTCCCATACTCTACTCAGCAAATTGGATGCAGTCTATCACAGTGCCATCCGTTTTGTCACCAAAGCCCCTTATACCACCCACCACTGCAACCTGTATACTCTAGTCGGCTGGCCCTCGCTACATATTCGTCACCTGTTCCACTGGCTCCAGGTCATCTATAAGTCTATGCTAGGTAAAGCTCTGCCTTATGTCAGCTCACTGGTCACGATAACAACACCCACCCGTAGCACGCACTCCAGCAGGTATATCTCACTGGTCATCCCCAAAGCCAACACATCTTTTGGCCGCCTTTCCTTCCAGTTCTCTGCTGCCAATGACTGGAACGAATTGCAAAAATTTCCCTCACTAACTTTAAACATCAGCTATCTGAGCAGCTAACCGATCGCTGCAGCTGTACATAGCCCATCTGTAAATAGCCCACCCAATCTACCTACCTCATCCCCATATTGTTTTTAATTTACTTTTCTGCTCTTTTGCACACCAGTATTTCTACTTGCACATCGTTATCTGCTCATCTATCACTCCAGTGTTAATTTGCTAAAATATAATTACTCCGCTACTATGGGCTATTTATTGCCTTACCTCCTCACGCCATTTGCACACACTGTATATAGACTTTTTACATTTTTTATTGTGTTAATGACTGTACGCTTGCTTATTCCATGGGTAACTCTGTTGTTGTTTGTGTCGCACTGCTTTATCTTGACCAGGTCGCAGTTGTAAATGAGAACTTGTTCTCAACTAGCCTACCTGGTTAAATAAAGGGGACATTTTAAAAAAGTATAAAAAAGACAACAAGCAGTGCAGGATAATCTTAAGAGATTTCAGTCATTGTATTAGAGCTGCAAATGACACAGGCTCATTTTAATACGTCAGCTTTAGGTCTGTTGGGATTAAAAGTTAATACAATTTCTTCACAATCACACTGTTCTGGTGCAGGTTTATTTAAAATCAGTGTTTGTGTGTATGTATGTGTGTTTGTATAATACACTTTCACTGGGGACAAGGGGGTCATGTCCCTCCCACATTCTGAAATTGCATTTTTGTGTCACCGCCCCCCAGTTTTATCATCAACTGCTTTAGGACCAAGCGAACACCTCCAGGTGGTTGCATAGGCTGTTTGGAGTGTTCAGCCACAGGGATTTTGGACCGTGTGGACACCACAGAGCTGTGGTGGCAGTCTGTGTGGAGGGAAAGCTTCTGGAAGGCTGGCTGGACCAGCACGGGAGAATTGAGCATAGTTCAGTGTGTAAGTATTGCGCTCTTTCACAGAGTTGTAAAAGCAAGCAGAGCAGAAACTGGCAACTCTTTAGTTGACTGATGTAGCTGGCAAGGTAACTGCTGTTTAACTTAACAGAAAAAAACGTAACTTGTGTTTATTCGCAGTGCTGAGCTAGTATTGTAACTGACATGTAGCGTTAGCTAATGCTTCATCCCCTCTCGACTGAGGTGAATGAATAAGCTACGCTAGCTAGTAGCTACCACAGCCAGGTCAGCTCTAGTCTATAGTTATCTGTCAGATAGTGATAAGAGGTGGCTATTATTACTATCTAACAGCTGTTGTTAATATGGAAATGTTTTGTAGCCTTTGTTTTGTCCTGTTTCAGAAGTAAATGAGCTTGGCTAGCTTTCGCCAGTTGATGTACCGTTAGAGAGAGAGAGCTGGCCAAAAGTTGGCTAAACTTAGCTATTTATTTTGCCTCAATCATACTAGACCTGAATCAAACGATGAAACCATCGGCCAAGTGATGGATATTCTGACGTTTTTTCAGTGCAATGAGTTTTGCTAGGTAAATCTCCGCCTTGTCTCAGCTCACTGGTCACCATAACAACACCCACCAGTAGGACGCGCTCTAGCAGGTATATCTCACTGGTCATCCCCAAAGCCAACACCTCATTTGGCCGCCTTTCCTTCCAGTTCTCTGCTGCCAATGACTGGAACGAATTGCAAAAATGATTGAAGTTGGAGACTTATATCTCCCTCACTAACTTTAAGCATCAGCTATCTGAGTAGCTTACCGATCGCTGCAGCTATACACAGACCATCTGTAAATAGCCCATGCAATCTACCTACCTCATCCCCATATTGTTTTTATTTACTTTTTGCTCTTTTGCACACCAGTATTTCTACTTGCACATCATTATCTGCACATCTATCACTCCAGTGTTAATTTGCTGAATTGTAATTACTTCGCTACTATGGCCTATTTATTGCCTTACCTCCATTACGCCATTTGCACACACTGTATATAGACTTTTTCTATTGTGTTATTGACTGTACGTTTGTTTATTCCATGTGTTGTCGTTTGTGTCACACTGCTTTGCTTTATCTTGGCCAGGTCGCAGTTGTAAATGAGAACTTGTTCTCAACTGGCCTACCTGGTTAAATAAAAGGTGAATTAGTCAATATGGCATTGTAACGTCATTAATCTGTCGGTTTCCCAAGCTAATTCCACAGAAGGAGTGTTGTATGGCATTGAAGCTTGTCTGGAGGTTTGTTAACACAGTGTCCAAAGTATACAGAATGGTGTCATCTGCGTAAAGGTGGATCAGAGAATCACCAGCAGCAAGAGCGACATCATTGATGTATACAGAGAAAAGTGTCGGCCCGAGAATTGAACCCTGTGGCACCCCATAGAGACTGCCAGAGGTCCAGACAACAGGCCCTCCGATTTGACACACTGAACTCTGTCAGATAAGTAGTTGGTGAACCAGGCGAGGCAGTCATTTGAGAAACCAAGGCTGTTGAGACTGCCTATAAGAATGCGGTGACAGAGTCAAAAGCCTTGACAAGGTCGATGAAGACGGCTGCACAGTACTGTCTTTTATCGATGGCGGTTCTGATATTGTTTAGGACCTTGAGGTGCACCCATGACCAGCTCGGAAACCAGATTGCATAGCGGAGAAGGTACGGTGGGATTGGAAATGGTCGGTGATCTGTTTGTTAACTTGGCTTTCGAAGACTTTAGAAAGGCAGGGCAGGATAGACATAGGTCTGTAACAGTTTGGGTCTAGAGTGTCACCCCCTTTAAAGAGGGGGATGACCGCGGCAGCTTTCCAATCTTTAGGGATCTCAGATGATACGAAAGAGAGGTTGAACAGGCTACCAATAGGGGTTGCAACAACTGCGGCGGATCATTTTAGAAAGAGCGGGTCCAGATTGTCTAGCCCAGCTGATTTGTATGGGTCCAGATTTGCAGCTCTTTCAGAACATCAGCTGTCTGGATTTGGGTGACGGAAAAGCGGGGGGGGGGGGGGGGGCTTGGGCAAGTTGCTGTGGGGGGTGCAGAGCTGTTGGCCGGGGTAGGGGTAGCCAGATGGAAAGCATGGCCAGCCGTAGAAAAATGCTTATTGAAATTCAGATGCATCGGTGGTGACAGTGTTTCCTAGCCTCAGTGCAGTGGACATTTGGGAGGAGGTGCTCTTATTCTCCATGGACTTTTAGGAGTTTGTGCTACATAATTAAAATTTCTGTTTAAAAAAGCTAGCCTTTGCTTTCCTAACTGACTGTGTATATTGGTTCCTAACTTCATGAATATGGCATCCATGAATATTGTATCCATATAAGAACAGCATCAGTCTCAGCAGGAGTTGCCTTACAGGCTGAGACTGTTGTTATCCTAATATGGACACCCTGCATGTAAAATAAAGGGGTTTTGGTCTGGCACCAGAAGTCTGGCCATGTCAATTATATAGAAAGCATGTTGCTTCCACCTACTGGTCATATTGGTTAATTCAGAGCGTTTGAGAGTAGCTCATCATGTCAGAGACTTCTTGAGCCAGCAGAGGGCAGTGATACACAACTTTTACAACACATCTTTGCCAAGTGTTTTTCTGTTAATCAGGGCCAGTTTCCTGGCCGCTGATTATGCCTAGTCCTGTATTGAAAGCACTTTAAATGGACATTCTCCTTTGAACCAGGACTGGACTAATGGGAAACTGGCCCATTAGTCCATTGATGTTACGCAGGAAATGGAAACCAATTGTTACTTACAGTCTTCATGTACTTGATGTGCTGGTTAACAACATGCATAGTACAGTTTGCTTAACTACATATCTTTGTCTGTCGTGACTACAACACAAACCATGTTGAAACAGAGTTTTCACAGTTACATTAAATAAATGGCAATAAATCACATTGAGTCCTTTAGACCAGGCAGGAGGAGGAGGTAAGGCAATGTCAGAATCAACTCAAATTTGTTTGTGTGATTGTATTGTGTGAAAGACAGCAGGCAGAGTAAATGTTGTCTACAAGGCTGGAGTTAGAAAGAGAAACTAAAAGAAGACTCCCCACAGTCATGAATAACAGGGGCGCGCCCCTTCGGTTTTAGAAGTGGGGTGGACATAACCTGACAGGGGGTCTGGGTGTCCTCCCCCGGAAATGTTTGGCCATCTTAAGCTCATTTCCTAAATTTTTACACAATCCAATATTCTGACTCCATTTGGAACAAAAAGTAAGCAAAAATGCCCACAGTCTTCAAGCTAGGTAAGAGATCATTATCAGATATGTTTAAGTGATTAATAACAAATGAACAACTCTTGTAAAAATACAAAGACTTTTCATTGTCTTTATTGAGACATCCTCTATATCAAATTTCAGCCAGACCAACCACTCAGCCCGAGCCGCCTGCACGCCCGACCCCCACCAGTCTAGTCAATAACTCAACTCTCTCCCAACACAATTTCCTTCCCAGTTCACACCTTTCATTTTTTTTATTTCCATGGGAAAGGTTTTAAAAAAAAACACAGTCACCTCAAAAAAACATTAACACACAGAAAGAGCAAATCCTCCATATAGTTAATCTCATGGGACTAATAGTACTTTATTTTTACTTGCACACAATGTAGCTGGATCACCCTGTCCTATCCCTAGGGGCCTACCATCCTGCAGTGCCCCACCACCCTGCAGTGCCCCAACCCAACACACCGCACTCAGCTTTAGGATCTTAGTGAAACATTCATTATTGGTTTCGGGTGTGTTAGGGCAAGGCCAGAGTGACTACCCACAGGACGGCAGACCCCCAGGGCCAGGACTGAGCAGCCCAGACGCTTTTTATTTAGATTTTATTTAACTAGGCAAGTCAGTTTAGAACAAATTCTTATTTACAATGACGGCCTAACCCGGCCTAACCCTAACCCAGACTACGCTGGGCCAATTGTGCGCCGCCCTATGAGACCCAATCACAGCCGATTGTGTTACAGCCTGGAATCGAACCAGGGTCTGTAGTGACACCTCTAGCACTGAGATGCAGTGCCTTAGACCGCTGCACCACTCAGGAGCCGCTAGGGATTGCTTAAACAGGTCTCCCCTGATGTGGGCATGTTTTCAATACAGACCCCTTTAGTTGTACTGTTTTCCATATAAGTATATAGGTACTTATATGGCATCACTAGTCTGGATGGTAGCATCACTAGTCTGGATGGTTCTGACTTAGAATATGTGGACAACTGCAAATACCTAGGTGTCTGGTTAGACTGTAAACTCTCCTTCCAGACTCACATTAAGCATCTCCAATCCAACATTAAATCTAGAATCGGCTTCCTATTTCGCAACAAAGCATCCTTCACTCATGCTGCTAAACATACCCTCGTAAAACTGACTATCCTACCGATCCTTGACTTTGGCGATGTCATCTACAAAATAGCCTCCAACACTCTACTCAGCAAATTGGATGTAGTCTATCACAGTGCCATCCGTTTTGTCACCAAAGCCCCAAATACTACCCACCACCGTGACCTGTATGCTCTCGTTGGCTGGCCCTCGCTCATATTCGTCGCCAAACCCACTGGCTCCAGGTCATCTATAATTCTTTGCTAGGTAAAGCCCCGCCTTATCTCAGCTCACTGGTCACCATAGCAACACCCACCCATAGCACGCACTCCAGCAGGTATATTTCACTGGTCATCCCCAAAGCCAACTGCTCCTTTGGCCGCCTTTCCTTCCACTTCTATGCTGCCAATGACAGGAACATTTTTTTTTTAAATCCCTGAAGCTGGAGACTTATATCTCCCTCACTAACTTTAAGCATCAGCTGTCAGAGCAGCTTACCGATCATTGCATCTGTACACAGCCCATCTGTAAATAGCCCACCCAACTACCTCATCCCCATATTGTTATTTATTTTTGCTCTTTTGCACTCCAGTATCTCTACTTGCACATCATCATCTGGACATCTATCACTCCAGTGTTAATGCTAAATTGTAATTATTTCGGCCTATTTATTGCCTTACCTCCCTAATCGTATTACATTTGTACACACTGTATATAGATTTTTTCTATTGTGTTATTTACTGGATGTTTGATTATCCCATGTGTAACTCTGTTGTTTTTGTTGCACTGCTTTGCTTTATCTTGGCCAGGTCGCAGTTGTAAATGAGAACTTGTTCTCAACTGGCCTACCTGGTTAAATAAAAGGTGAAATAAAAATAAATAAAAATGTGTGTAAAAACATAATTGCACTGAGCAAGCGATTGGGTGAATATCAATAGTCTGAAGTGGCTTCCTCCCTTCGTCTCCTTTTCTCCATTTGACAGGTGTCTGGTGACAGGTGACAGGAGAACGCATATTCCTCGTAGTCATCCACCATGTTGCTTTCTGTTTTCAGACCAGTAAAGATGAAGGAGAGGAGACAAGGAGAGAGAGATACTTTATTTATACTATTGAGATGCTCCAGTGGTGGAAAAAGTACTCAATTGTCATACTTGAGTAAAAGTAAAGATACCCTAATAGAAAATGACTCAAGTAAAATTGAAAGTCACCCAGTAAAATACTACTTGAGTTAAAGTCTAAAAGTATTTGGTTTTAAATATACTTAAGTATAAGTAAATGGAATTGCTAAAATGTAAAGTATCAAAAGTAAAAGTATAAATCATTTCAACTTATATTTAGCAAACCAGACGGCACAATCTTCTTGTTCTTTATTTATTTACGGATAGCCGAGGCACACTCCGACACTCAGACATAATTTACAAACCAAGCATTTGTGTTTAGTGAGTCCGCCAGATCAGAGGCAGTAGGGATGACCAGGGATGTTCTCCTAATAAGTGTGTGAATTGGACAATTTTTCTGTAAATTTTTTCTGTCAAAATGGGTGTCAGGGAAAAGGTATGGAGTAAAAAGTACATTCTTTAGGAATATAGTGAAGTGAAAGTAAAAGTTGCCATAAATATAAATAGCAAAGTAAAGTACAGATACCCCCCTAAATGACTTCAATACTACTTTAAAGTATTTGCACAAAAAGTACTTAAGACCACTGAGATGCTCCCAAAGTTTTCCTTTGGAGAGGGAGCACAGAGACTCATGGAGGTTTGTACTTACCTAAACGGCTTTATTAAAGTTTATGGCTTAGACAGGCTGACAGGGATGGAAGACAGGCGTTGGTATGGCTCGGTCAGCATAGGAGCATGTTCAGAGGACATGAAACAAGACGTGGTAAAAAGAAGAGGGAATAGAAGATTTATAGTAGCTGCATTTCATAATATTTATTCCATAGTCCTTTGGAGCAAGGATGTTTTATATTTTTTATCTAAGAAATCTTATCTTGAGAAATAATAAAAGAACTCTATCTGAAGTGTCTGCTGTTGTCACGTTCTGACCTTAGTTCCTTTGTTATGTCTTTATTTTAGTTTGGTCAGGGCGTGAGTTGGGGTGGGCATTCTATGTTGTTTTTCTATGTTTTGTTCTGTTGGTAGATTTCTATGTGTTGGGTCTAGTATGGTTCTCAATCAGAGGCAGGTGTCAGTCGTTGTCTCTGATTGGGAGCCATATTTAGGTAGCCTGTTTTTCATTGTGTTTTGTGGGTGATTATTTTCTGTTCTGTGTTTTGTTTCACCGTACAGGAGTGTTCGTTTGTCGTTTTATTGTTTTTGTTCAGTGTTCATTATTCGTATTAAAACAATATGGACACTTACCACGCTGCGCATTGGTCCTCCTCTTCTTCCAACCACAACAAGTGTTACAGCTGTTTTGTTAGCGCTCAGTCAAGTAAGGCCGGCAGGCAGGGAAGGGAGACAGGTAGAGTTATGGTTCAGTCAAACAATAGATCTGTAAAAATAATAGAATAATATAGTAAGGAATCAAATAATTTAGTAAGAAGACATGTCCTGGCACTGACTAAATATTATACATTTACATTAAGATTTTGTTCATTTTTAAATCCCGTCAGAGGTTTATTATACACATTAGTCTGCTGTTGACAATGGTGAGATTGAAGTGAGCAACTAAGGCCAATTATTTTTGTTGTTGTTGTGGTCATGTGAAGGATAAGAAGCCTAGTACAGTAGGCTTCTGTAGAAACAAATGCTTCCTCCTACACTCCCCTCCTACTCACACTCTACTCCTGTCACGTTGGCTCCCCTGCCTGTTCGGGCGGTGCTCGGTGGTCGTAGTCACCGGCCTACTAGCCGCCACCGATCCCTTTTTCGTTGTCTGTTTGTTTTGTCTTATTAGTTGCACCTGTGCCTATTTGTGTGCTTGATTGGCTTCCTTATTTAAGTACGTTTACCCGCCCTTGTTTTGTGCGGGATTGTTCTTGTGTTACGTGTGTGCGTTATTTAGGTGTGTTCGTGTTCCAGACCTGGTACCCTGTGTTTTGGGTGGTCCATTTATTTCCGTGCCCTGTTGTTGTGGGCTTGTTTTTTGTGCCTTATTAAAGTGCACTTTCCCCTGTGGAACTCTCTGCTCTCTGCGCCTGATTCTTCCTCACACACCTAGTCCCGCGTGACAACTCCTCTCTTTCGATTGAACAGGCCTTGTCATCCCCCTCTGTGATCAGATAAAGAGATGGAGCAGGGGTGAAAAGGAGGAGAGGACTAACTCAATAAAATCTTTGAAATTGTTGCATATATATCTTTGTTCAGTATAGCTTAATTATTATGTATTTTATTCCTGTTGTGTTACTATTTTTATAATTTTTAAAACTTTGCCTCATTGGGAAGGACTCTTAAGAAACGTTTTTACGTTAAAGTCTACATCCGTTGTATTCAGCGCATGTAACAAATACAATTTTATTTTATTTGACACACACATAGGCACACACACACACAATATCTTTAATGAGGGTCGGCTCAACAATTTTCCTTAGGCTGATTGGGCTGTAAAATATTTCACTGCATATTTTACTCAGAGAGAAAAGTATTTATGGTCCACACACACACACACACACACACACACACACACACACACACACACACACACACACACACACACACACACACACACACACACACACACACACACACACACACACACACACACACACACACACACACACTTTTTAACAACACAGAGGGACAGGAGTAAATGTCCTTGGAACTAGGTAGGTTTAGACCAGTCTGCCCCTGTATAAACCCCATTATACCACACTATAAGTGCGTGTGTTTACTCAGAGGTTATTTGCCTGTTCTAGTTTCTTCCAAAATCTGTTAGGGTACTGTTTGCACCCCCTCTCCAGCCCCCTGAGTGGTGTGATTGGTGCATGTGTGTGTGTGCTTACATGTGTAGAACTATCTTTCCAACTGTCTGACTTCATATGTGTTGGGTTGTTTGTGTGTAGGCTCTCCATTTGTAAGACACAGCCAATCAGAATTAGTTTTTATTTATTACAGACAGAAATACTCCCTCCTCAGACGATCCCGCAGGTAAAGAAGCCGGATGTGGAGGTCCTGTCCTTCTTACACATGGTCTGTGGTTTTGAGGCCGGTTGGACATACTGCCAAATTCTCTAAAATGACGTTGGGAGGTGGCTTATGGTAGAGAAATGAGCATTCAATTCTCTGGCAACAGGTCTGTTTGACATTCCTGCAGTCAGCATACCAATTGCACTCTCCCTCAAAACTTGAGACATCTGTGGCATTGTGTTGTGTGACAAAACTGCACATTTTAGAGTGGCCTTTTATTGTCCCCAGCACAAGGTGTACCTGTGTAATGATCATGCTGTTTAATCAGCTTCTTGATATGCCATACCTGTCAGGTGGATTATCTTGGCAAAGGAGAAATGCACATTTCTGGGATCTTTTATTTCAGTTCATGAAAAAAGGGACCAACACTTTACATTGCGTTGATATTGTTGTTCAGTATACATGGAATGTTCTCCTAACTAATGGAAAACTGGACACTGAAAAACTCTCCTTCTCCCTAGAATTGTTAGCTGGGTAATGGCTTCAAATCTGAGCACAGTAGTCTGGCTGGTTTAATGTGGGTAAGGTTAATGCTTTTGGAGATGTGGATCACACAAACTGAGAGAGTGCGAGAGAGAGATGGCGCAATTGTGTGGCCGCATGGGCCCACATGAATTCTGTGTGCTGTCCATTCAGCACTACCAGAGCACAACACATCTTCAGCAGCATGGACAGCGCCTAGCAGCCTAACCTACCTACACTGAACACGCTTTCAGTGATGAGCAATTAACACAGTATGTATGTGAATGCCTGTCCATAATTATGAAAGCCCGTGGATATTGAGAGAACTTAATGAAACGTCAAACAGTGGAGGATTGCAGAGGGGACAACAGAAGAGTGAAGGTGGATGTTAGAGTTCCTCCATCCTGCCTTCCACTGTGCTGTAACCCTCACAAACTTTTCCCCCCGTCGAGGTTGGGGTACGGTTGTTTTTTACTATTTCGTTGCACATTAGGCCCACCTATGCATGAGCGAGTTATAAAGTGATGACTCTGTACTGTTATAAAGTGCAAACAAACAGGCGGTGAGGCAGACCACTTATGATGACGACACCTTTAAGTGGATCGACTCGGTTAAAAAAAGATGGAACATCTGTCTAGGTATAGATTTCACTATAATGAACAAACAACTCAAACTAGACGGTCCATTACCGGCGTGTGGAAACCTTTCCTCTAGTTCCCCTTGTACGGCCCCGTCTAAGAATCAACCTTATTTCGACTTTTGATAACTCTGTGGCCCCCAGGAGCGGTGACATTATAGGCCTACTGCCGAGAAACAGAATCAAATGGGGCGAATAGCCTCGAATTCAACAGGAAAACTGTGAGAGGAACACGGTCAGTTGGGCAGTGCGTGATAAAGTCATTCACGAGCAGGAGAGAAGCTTGTTCAAACAGAGTCCTGGGATCACTGTCCTCCATCGTTCGCGGCCGCTGGACGTGATCATATTATCTCAATAACCTCGACTAACCGGTGCCCCCACACACTGATTCTGTACTGGTACCCCCTGTATATAGCCTCTCTATTGTTATTTTACTGCTGCTCTTTAATTATTTGTTACTTTTATTTATTTGTTATTTGGTTAAGGGCTTGTAAGTAAGCATTTCACTGTAAGGTCTACCTACACCTGTTGTATTCGGCGAATGTGACAAATAACATTTGATTTGATTGGATCACTGCTCGGGATGGATGTTTGTTTAAACAGGCTCGCAGGTAAACCACTGTGGGGGAGCATTCAGATGCTGCTACAAACTCCTGTTCGGTTTAATCAGTGGTTACCAAGTATAATCCCGAAGGAGTGATGCGCCAACAGACTGCCTCATAAACAGAGTATGAACGTGGCCCAACACCGAGAGATATATATAGAGAGAGTGAGAGATCTGATTACCTCAGATTGACATTATTATTATCATTATTATCATTATTATCACTTTCACTGAGAATATTAAAACGTTTGTTGAACTTGTTTAATTATCAGTCTAGCTCAGTGAGATGTGGTCATGTAGGCTAATATAATTGTAGTGACATTATCTTACTAAACCAAGTGGATCTGTGTGCACAGGTCAGTACAGAGTTAGGCTACATGACGGTCGAGGCTACATTACAGTCGACACACCCTGTACTTAATAGGCCTACAGACGGTTCATTCAATGCAGCCGTGACTGCGATGTTGGAGCACTGCGTCCTTTTGCCCAATGTGCTCCTGGCAGGATTAAGTGTACCATTACCACCTTACAGTAACTAACAGCCGTGCTTTGTTTATTTAATATATCCCAATCTTTGTTTTAGTTCAGTGACTATCCCCAGCTTGACGGTCTGTTGTTGATAGTAAGCATACATATCACATTGTATGTGATAGCTCATAGCTCATTGTGTAGTGAAAGTCTACACACCTCTTGCACAGGTTTCATATTTTACAGCCTTTAAATGAAATCTTAAATCTTAAAATTAATGAAAAACAAAGATATCTGGATTTCATGGGTCTTCACACTTCAGAGTTAATAGGCCTTCATGGCGGAAGCACCTTTGGCAGCCATTACAGCTGTGAATCATTTTGAAAAAGAATCTAATACACAGAATCTAATGCACAACTCTTAGGACAATATACACAGTGTACAAAACATTATGAAAGATATTATCCCTTATTGATGTCACTTCTTCGGGATCGGTGTCCCTTCCACAGGACGGTTGAGCTAACGTAGGCTAATGCGATTAGCATGAGGTTGTAAGTAGAAAAAAAAATCCCAGGACATAGACATATCTGATATTGGCAGAAAGCTTAAATTATTGTTAATCTAACTGCACTGTCCAATTTACAGTAGCTATTACAGTGAAAGAATACCATGCTATTGTTTGAGGAGAGTGCACAGTTATGAACTTGAAAAGTTATTAATAAACCAATTAGGCACATTTGGGCAGTCTTGATACAAAATTGAACAGAAATGCAATGGTTCATTGGATCAGTCTAAAATGTTGCACATACACTGCTGCCATCTATTGGCCAACATCTACATTGTGCCTGGGCTGGAATAATAAATTATGGCCTTTCTCTTGCATTTCAAAAATGATGGTACAAAAAGATACAAACAAATGCATGTTTCTTTCTTTGTATTATCTTTTACCAGATCTAATGTGTTATATTCTCCTACATTCATTTCGCATTTCCACAAACTTCAGTGTTTCCTTTCAAATGGTATAAAGAATATGCATATCCTTGCTTCAGGTCCTGAGCTACAGGCAGTTAGATTTGAGTATGTAATTTTAGGTGAAAATTTTAAAAAGGGTCCGATCCTTAAGAGGTTTTAATGCTGTGGTGAATGCTTGCACATTCAGGTGTTAGCTGATATTCTTAGCTTTATTTTCTATACACAGTATGCATAATAGCATGGCTGCCAATATTGCATTGTGGGAGCACGTGCTGGTTAGGCTCTGTATACACAACCTAGTTAAATGTTGTGCTTATTCATGCCTTGGCTGTTATGTTCTGTATCATCTGCATGTAGTCGCTATGGCATGGTTGCCATTATTGCTATTGCAAGAGCATACAGTAAGGTTGTGGTGACTTAAAGGACAACACTAGCTATCCCTTCCACAGCATCTTCTGAAGAATTGCAGTACGATGGCACATCAATTTAGGACAGTAGTAAGCAAGTTCCTGTGCGTTATCATGCATGCATGTACATACTGCGTATGCAGGCATCTTATACCCTGATGCAGCTCACTGAGCGCCACTCATATCTTCCAACTTCTGCTGGCCCAAATGTGTGGGTGCTACACGAACTGTTCAGCAGTCGAGCAGCTTGATATCTTGTGCTCCTCGAATGGCGTTAGTCTGTCATCGGTTAAACATTACTGGGTCTTTTCATCACTAAGCATATATTCCACAGGAGTACAACCTCATGTTAAATTGATACCTCTGCCTAACCCTAACTTTTCTTCCTCAGACTCTAAGTTGTCACCCTGGACATTAGAGGGGAAGCTGACACCATATAGCTGTGTGACTGATCAAGGCTTGCTATAGTTTCAGCCGTGTTGGATGGGCTGTTGTTACTAGCATTACCTAGCACGCGGTAGGCTTGCTAAACACCCACATGGCGATGACTGTTGGCGATCAAGAGTTCATTACCTCTTTCTGGGAAGGTCTGTCAGAGCTTATTTCAGACACTTTTATGCAGGCTTGTTCTAGTAATCTATGGGGTCTATTTGTCTCGTTATCAGGTAATTTATTCTTCTCTCACGGCTCACCGGCAGATACCATTAGACATTAGCCTTCAGCTCAGGTAGACTATTTGTAGGTGTAGGTTTTGATTATCAGGTCACTCTCACTGTGCACACAGTGCATGCTGCAGATACATCGGCCAAGCAATTTCAGTAGGACAGGCTATTTAGATGAGGTAATGACGTAGCTATCGTTTAGTTTCAGTTTTGTGGGTTTGTTAGTATTACTGTATGTTTTATGCTATGTAAATGGTATGTCATGGCTGAGCTGTGCGCTCTGCAGCAGTCTGCTGTATGGTTTTCCCTCTATACAATGTCTTCTGTTATATAACCACTTAGGCCTTTTCTATTCCAGGTTCAGTCAGGCGAATGTCGCCTTATCGCGCTCCAATAGCAGAGATTCAGTTCATATTGGGCGTCATGACCCTTCAGCGTGCAGTCTGCTCAAGAATACATCTGTCTGCCTACTCGTTTTACATTTGCTCTTCATGGCTATGGAGAAGCAACCAACATGCATATCAAAGAGTTTCCCTCCTCTCTCAGTAGCACAAGTTTGAGTTCACGTTAAGGCAACGGTGTTACATTACACTTTTCCAGAGGCGGTCCGTTATGATGGCTTTAGGGGTTCTTCAGTCTGAGTACACTAAATGTTCCTTCCCTTACAATTTTGCATGATCTCTCAAGTTCTTTTTGCATTATGGACTCACACATGTGGAACATTGTCATCACCAGAACTAACAGTGCTTTGTCCTCTCGTGTTATGCTGCCTGCATGCTGAGCACTGGCAGCACCTGGCGAACCTCTGTTCAACATTGATGCTGGTAACCAATGACAAGGTACTAGAACTCATGTAGCTGTGGCTCCTTCGTCAGCGCTGATGGTTAGATCTGAGCTATTGGTGCCCGATTCTGTATCTGCACTGCTACTGCTTCTCAGTTCATCCTGGCTTCACTCTGGTCCTCTGCTGCTACAATGTTAAAATGTATTTCTTCTGAGATTGTGAAACCTACCTGAGTTCTTGCAGTATTGCCCTATGATCATGATTCTGTCAGCCCCTGGTCCATTAGCTATGTTGCATAGGTAGAATATCCCCATACACCAAGATGACAGCTCCTTCTGCCTCATGGGCTTCAAAAGAGCAATCTTCAGGCAATGACAAAGGTTACCTATCAACCTTACTCTATGCAAAAAAAATGTATGTGCAATGATATTTTATTCGAGGCAGTCGTCTTATAGCTTTCTACGTTTTTTTTTGGTTGGGGAATTCACTTCGTATTCATTTCTCTTTAATCATTGCATGATCTCATGATTTTTCTGATTTAATTATGGACACTCTCACATGTTCACCGTGTTGGTAAAGCATTCCCGAACTGATAGGAATGGGTAAGGTACGCCAGGTATCATTGCTCACACTAACACTGCTTTCTGTCCTCTATTCCATGCTACACTACCTGCAATGGCGACCACTGGCCACGTCGGGCAATCCATTATTCATCACTGATACTGGGAAACCAATGACGAGACACTGGTTTTTCATCACGGCTCCGTCTCCTCTGTCACTGCTGTGGGGGATCTCCTGAGCTATACGCAGCCCATTCATTTTGGATCGGCGCTGCTTCAACGGCTTCTCCATCTGTCCCTGCATCCACACTGAAGATTATGGGGCATCTGTCCTTTGCTTCCTACGAACGCTATTTTAGATTAAATGCCAAGGGATGAGTTCATCTGCGAATTCCATTCTTTATGCGCTGGTTGCTTTAGAGAGCACCTTTGGATGGTCGGTGTAGGGGCCAGTGTCCATGTCAAGTGTTGCAGATGCAACACACATGCTCATCCCACTTGATGAAGACACACTAGTCTCCAAGCAACTGCATGCATTCTGGGAGTTTGAGTCTCTGGGTATCACAAGCGAGAAAACAGAAAACAAGGCTCTACAGAGGTTCGAGAGAACAACTACCCTCAAAGATGGACAATACTATGTGGAGTTTCCATGGAAACTGGAAATGCCAGAACTCCAAGACAACTATAGAATCATCAAGAAACAGAAAAAAAGAAAAGACTAAATAAGGATGTGATGTTGTACACTAGATACAATGAAGTAGTGGAGGACTACTTACAACAGAATATGGAAGAGGACGTGCCCAAGGACAACGCATCAAGCACAGACAACGTGAAATACTACTTACCATGCAGTACTCCGAGAGGACAAGGTGATGAAAAAACTGAGAGTGGTGTTTGATGGCTCGTCCCATGAAGATGGCTGTCCATTCCTCAATGACTGTCTACTCACAGGACCAAACCTGAATCTGGATCTGCTCAGCATTCTGATAAAGTTCAGACTACATGAGATCGCATTCATGGCAGACATCAAGAAGGCTTTCCTGCAGATATCCCTAGCAGAGAGAAACAGATACGGTGTGAGATTCCAGGGGCTCACAGGCCCACCTAGGGAAGAAAATGAAGAGGAGCTGCACGTGCTGAGGACGAACAGAGTGGTATTTGGAGCTTCCCCAAGTCCATTCTTGCTCGCAGCTACAGAACGCGCTTGAAACTATGAAACAGAACAAGCAGAAGTTGTAGAGACATTGAGAGAGTCACTCTATGTAGATGACTTCATTGCAAGTTCACGTGATGTTGAAGAGGCTTACTTTGTGACAACTGCAAAGTGAATGTTGTCAACTGCAGGCATGGACCTCTGCAAGTGGATAACCAACTCTCCTGAACTGAAAACAAAATGGGAGGAGAGTACAACAGCTGACCACCCATTGGCACTAGAAACACAAGGATTAGTGCTAAAATGGTGCCGACAGAGAGGGCTGCCTTGCTTCTAGCTCTTAGGAAACTTTGCAGTATTTAGTTTTTTATGTATTATTTATTACATTATTAGCCCAGAAAATGGTTTGTGTTATTGCATATAGCCGGGAAGAACTATTGGATATCAGAGCGGCGGTAACTCACCAGCACTACCAGCATTACGACCAGTTATACGACTTTCCCGAAGCGGATCCTTTGTTCGCACCCCCCAGGGCAATTGAACTGATTCCAGAGGCCGACCCAAAACAACGCTGGCAGAGGAAAGGTATTCGGAGTGGTCTTAGGAGGCGCGCACACAACCCACCGCTTCCAAGTATATTATATTCAGTCTCTGGTTAATAAAGTTGATGGGCTCAGGGTGAGGTTTTCTTTCCAGAGAAATATCAGGGATTGTAACATACAGCTCTCTCGGGATATACTGTCTGAGTCAGCCCAGCCAGTTGGGTTCTCAGTTCATCGTGCAGACAGGAATAAATAAAAGAAGGGCGGGGTGTTTGTTTCATGATTAATGACTCATGGTGTAATTGTGATAACATACAGGAACTCAAGTCCTTTTGTTCACCCAACCTAGAATACCTCACAATCAAATGCCGACCGTATTATCCCCCAATATCATTTTCTTTGGTTATAGTCATGGCCGTGTATACCCCCCCCCCTCAAGCCAATACCACGACGGCCCTCAAAGAACTTCACTGGACTTTATGCAAACTGGAAACCACATATCCTGAGGACGCATTTATTGTAGCTGGGGATTTTAACAAAGCACATTTGAGGAAAAGGCTTCCGAAGTTCTATCAACTCATCAACTGTAGTACTCGCGCTGCTAAAACACTCAATCACTGCTACTCCAACTTCTGGGATGCCTACAAGGCCTTCTTCGCCCTCCTTTCTGCAAATCTGACCACTACTCCATTTTGCTCCCCTCTTCCTATAGGCAGAAACTCAAACAGGAAGGACCCGTGCTAAGGACTATTGAATGCTGGTCTAACCAATCGGAATCCCCGCATCAAGATTGATGATTTTGATTTTGATCACGCGGACTGGGATATGTTCTGGGTAGCTTCCGAGAATAATATTGACGAATATACTGATATGGTGACTGAGTTCATCAGGAAGTGTATAGGAGATGTTGTACCCACTGAAACCTACCCTAACCAGAAATCATGGATAGATGGCAGCATTTGCACAAAACTGAAAGCAAGAAACACCGCATTTAACCATGACGAGGTGACTGGGAATATGGCAGAATACAAACAGTTTATTTATTCCCTCCGCAAGGCAATAAAACAGGCAAAACGTCAGTGTAGAGACAAAGTGGAGTCGCAATTCAACGGCTCAGACACAAGACATGTGGCAGGGTCTACAGACAACCACAGACTACAAAAGAAAAACCAGACACGTCGTAGACACCGACGTCTTGATTCCAAACAAGCTAAACTCCTTCTTCGCCCGCTTTGAGGATAACACAGTGCCACCGACGCAGCCCGCTACCAGGGATTGTGTGCTCTCCTTCTTCGTGGCCGACGTAAGAGACATTTAAGTGTGTTACCCTCGCAAGTCTGCCGGCCCAGACGGCATCCCTAGCCGCGTCCTCAGAGCATGCGCAGACCAGCTGTCTGGTGTGTTTACGGACATATTCAATCTCTCCCTATCCCAATCAGCTGTCCCCACATGTTTCAAGATGGCCATCATTGTTCCTGTACCCAAGAAAGCAAATGTAACTGAACTAAATGACTTCTGTTATCATGAAGTGCTTTGAGAGACTAGTCAAGGGTCATATTACCTCCACCTTACCTGTCACCCTAGACCCACTTCAATTTGCTTACCACCTCCATAGATCCACAGACAATGCAATCACACTGCACACTGCCCTATCCCATCTGGACAAGAGGAGTACATATGTAAGAATGCTGTTCATTGACTATAGCTCAGCCTTCAATACCATAGTACACTCCAAACTAATCATTAGGCTCAAGGCCCTGGGCCTGAACCCCGCCCTGTGCAACTGGGTCCTGGACTTCCTGACGGGCCGCCACCAGCTGGTGAAGGTAGGCAACAACACCTCCACTTTGCTGATCCTGGTGTTTTCTCCATCTCCTTAGCTATCATACTCAAATTCCACTGATTTCAAAACTCAGTCCTCCAGAGGGTGGAGAGCATACACAATGTTAGCTAGCGAGCCAGCCAGCTAACATTAGCTAGCTAACAGTACAATTTAACTTGACATTAGATTTATGTAGCTTTATTACACAATACATTTTTTTTAAAGCCAAGAGTACAAGATTGACAAGATTACCTAGACATACTGACCAGCTCCAATAGACAGACGCGTGCTATATGGCAGACCAATCCAAACTCATCTCTGGGCATGTCCAGCCCTGTCACAATTCCAAAAGTGGTGAGTGAAGGAGTCAGGCGCAGAGAGCAGGGTAGTTCAGAAAGGACGTGATTTAATATTCCAAAATATCAGAGAGACGGTCACGCCACACACACAAGGGCGCGTAAAGTCCCCAGTCCAAAACAAACAGGACTAAACCGAATAGGAACAGACACCACAATAATGAACGAAACACCACAAACAGAAAAACAGGTGCAACAAATCAGACAAAACTAAATGAAACAGAAAAGGGGATCGGTGGCAGCTAGTAGGCCAGAGACGACGACCGCCGAGCGCCGCCCGAACGGGAAGAGGCACCATCTTCGGCGGGATTCGTGACAAGCCCACTCATTATCTCAGCCAATCATGGCTAGCGGGAAGGTTGCTCGCTATTTCTCTGGCTAAACCAACTAGGCTCGTAATTTAAACAATTTTACAAGTTTGATATTAAGGCACTTTTGCCAAAAAATGTATTTTGATAAAAATACTTTTATGTTCAAACAGCTCTCCTGTGAAGTTGTGATTTGCGACATATGCCTAGTTTCCTGAATCGGGTCACATTTAAGCTTACCGGGTCTGCTCACTCATCCTACTGCCGCATTCTGCTCCTGCTACTATGCGCTGGCTTCTTGCTCCCACAACCACCCCAGCCTCCACCTGTTAGGTTCTGTGTTCTTGCCGGGGGGATTGGTATAGCTCACTGCCTGTAGACTATTTTATATTGATGCTTTGCTTGGGCAGTGAGCTTCCCTGAAGCAGCAATACCTACTGTATATCGCCAATACTTATATTATTAATTGCTTAATAAATGGTTAAACATATTACTACATGGCGTTTCCTTTCTGAAATTAGTTATTGTTTGAGAACTCAGTGCCACTCACGGCACATAAATTTCACCCCCTATCCATACAGATGATCACAATGATCACATAATTTCAGAGATGATGAATCCAAAGAAAACATAAAATTGGCTACATATCAGATCGGTTTCGTTACTTAATTCATCACCACAGTTTGATTTCTTATAATGGTTAGTTTTAACGCACCAGGACACTGTGATTGCTTTGGATGGATTGGTTTGATGGTTTGATTTTCTGATTTGGCTTTTTAGACTAGAGCAGAATGTACAAGACTAACATAGCTCAAAACAATCGATTTCAACCAGTAACGTAAGTATTATCCACAGTTACCAGTCTAATACATTGTATGATCATGGTTATATTAGAGTGAATGAAATGAAAAAAAATATCTGACTGTCCCTTTTCATGGACACACACACACACACACACACACACACACACACACACACACACACACACACACACACACACACACACACACACACACACACACACACACACACACACACTCGACAACAAAAACGGGGGCTCTCATCCCTTGGGTAAGACTCAAGGACTCTTTCAATGTTGCCACGACAACTGGACATTTTGAATATTCTCCTTAGTGAGCAAGCAAGGGAGCGGCAGGAAGAGAATGGGAGTTAGAATTTTAATAGGACACCATACAAGCGGAGTTGGACTTGAGTCTTATTATGCCAGCCTCAGTCAGAACACATTGTGTGTGTGCGTCCCAAATGGTGCTCTATTGCCCTATATAGAACACTACTTTTGACCAGAGCCCTATTGGCCCTGTTCAAAAGTAGTGCACTACGAGGGCAGTAAGGTGCCACAAACTTTATTTGTCACATGCACCGAATACAACCTAAGCGTGAAATGTTTACTTACAAGCCCTTAACCAACAATGCAGTTCAAGAAAGAGTTAAGAAAATATTTACCAAATAAACTCAAGTAAAAAATTATAAAAAGTAGCACAATAAAATAACAATAACGAGGCTATATACAGGGGGTACCGGTACAGAGTCAATGTGCGTGGGTACAGGTTAGAAGAGGTAATTTGTACGTAAAGATAGGGGTAAAGTGACTATGCATAGATAATAAACAGTGAGTAGAAGCAGCGTAAAAAACAAATGGGGGGGGGTGTCATTGTAAATAGCCCAGGTGGCCATTTGATTAATTGTTCAGCAGTCTTATGGCTTGGGGCTAGAAGCTGTTAACTTCTTATGGCTGGGGGCAGTATTGAGTAGCTTGGATGAATAAGGTGCCCAGAGTAAACTGCCTGCTACTCAGTCCCAGAAGCTAAGATATGCATATTATTAGTAGATTTGGAAAGAAAACACTGAAGTTTCAAAAACTGTTTGAATGATGTCTGTGAGTATAACAGAACTCATATGGCAGGCAAAAACCTGAGAAAAAAACCAACCAGGAAGTGGGAAATCTGAGGTTTGTAGGTTTGCCTATCCAATATACAGTGTCTTTGGGGTCATATTGCACTTCCTAAGGCTTCCACTAGATGTCAACAGTCTTTAGAACCTTGTTTGATGTTTCTACTGTGAAGAATGAGGGAAGGAGAGCTCTTTGAGTCAGGTGTCTGGCATGAGCTGATCACGCGCGCACCCGTGAGAGCGACCTGCGTTCCATCGCATTTCTGAAGACAAAGGAATTCTCCGGTTGAAACATTGTTGAAGATTTATGTTAAAAACATCCTAAAGACTGATTCTATTCTATCGTTTGACATGTTTCTACAAACTGTAATGGAATTTTTTTACTTTTCGTCTGACCTGTGGGTCATCAATTTGGATTTTGGAACAAAACGCGCAAACAAAAAGGAGGTGTTTGGACATAAATGATGGACGTTATCGAACAAAACAAACATTTATTGTGGAACTGGGATTCCTGGGAGTGCATTCTGATGAAGATCATCAAAGGTAAGTGAATATTTATAATACTATTTATGACTTTTGTTGACTCCACAACATGGCGGATATCTGTATGGTTTGTTTGGGCTCTGAGCGCTGTACTCAGATTATAGCATGGTGTGCTTTTTCCGTAAAGTTTTTTTGAAATCTGACACAGCGGTTGCATTAGGGAGAAGTTTATCTAAAGTCCCATGTATAATACTTGTATCTTTTATCAATGTTTATTATGAGTATTTCTGTAAATTGATGTGGCTCTCTGCAAAATTTCCGGATGTTTTGGAGGCAAAACATTAATGAACTGGATATAAATATGAACTTTATCGAACAAAACATACATGTATTGTGTAACATGAAGTCCTATGAGTGTCACCTGATGAAGATGGGATCTCAGCCATTAACGGGATCTCAGCCATAAGAAGTTTTAAGGAGCCTTTTGGTCCTAGACTTGCACCTCTGGTACCGCTTGCCAGGCGGTAGCAGAGAGAACTGGAGTCTCTGACAATTTTTTGGGCTTTCCTCTGACACCGCCGAGTATATAGGTCCTGGATGGCAGGAAGCTTGACCCCAGTGAAGTACTGTGCCGTACGCACTACCCTCTGTAGCGCCTTACGGTCAGATGCAGAGCAGTTGCCATACCATCCGGTGATGCGACCGGTCAGGATGCTCTAGATGGTGCAGCTGTAGAACTTTTTGAGGATCTGGGGACCCATGCCAAATCTTTTATTCTCCTGAGGGGGAAAAGGTGTTGTCGGGCCCTCTTCACAACTGTCTTGGTGTGTTTGGACCGTTATAGTTCGTTGGTGATGTGGACACCAAGGAATTTGAAACTCTCGACCCGCTCCACTACAGCCCTGTCAATGTTAACCTCTCTGGGGTAGGTGGGACGCAATCGTCCCACCTGGCCAATAGCCAGGGAAAATACAGAGCGCCATATTCAAATAAAATGATATAAAAATCAAACTTTCATTAAATCACACATGTAAGATACCAAATTAAAGCTACACTCTTTGTGAATCCAGCCAACGTGTCAGATTTCAAAAAGGCTTTTCGGCGAAAGCATAAGATGCTATTATCTGATGATAGCACAACAGTAAACAAAGAGAGTAGCATATTTCAACACTGCAGGCACGACACAAAACACAGAAATAAAAATATAATTCATGCTTTACCTTTGACGAACTTCTTTTTTTGGCACTCCAATATGTCCCATAAACATCACAAATGGTCCTTTTGTTCGATTAATTCCGTCGATATATATCCAAAATGACAATTTATTTGGCGCGTTTCATCCAGAAAAACACAGCTTCCAACTTGCGCAACGTCACTACAAAATATCTCAAAAGTTACATGTAAACTTTACCAAAACATTTCAAACTACTTTTGTAATACAACGTTAGGTATTTTTAAACGTTAATAATCGATCAAATTGAAGACGGGATGATCTGTGTTCAATACAAAAAGAAAACAAACTAACGCAACTTTTCTGGTAATGTGCCTCTCTCAAACAATTTACTTCAAGTGACTCTCATTTAAGATTGCCGTACTTCTTCATTACACAAAGGAAAAACCTCAACCAATTTCCAAAGACTGGTGACATCCAGTGGAAGCGGTAGAAACTGCAAACAAGTCCGTTAGAAATCTGGTGTCCCAATGAAATCTCATTGAAAAGACAGTGACCTAAAAAAAAAATAAATCTGAATGGTTTGTCCTCGGGGTTTTGCCTGCTACATAAGTTCTGTTATACTCACAGACATGATTCAAACAGTTTTAGAAACGTCAGAGTGTTTTCTATCCAAATCCACTAGTAATATGCATATCTTATATTCTGGGGATGAGTAGCAGGCAGTTGAATTTGGGCATGCTATTTATCCAAAAGTGAAAATGCTGCCCCCTACCCCGAAGAAGTTAATGAGGGCCTGTTCGGCCCGCCTTTACCTGTAGTCCACGATCAGCTCCTTTGTCTTGCTCACATTGAGGGAGAGGTTGTTGTCCTGGCACCACATTGCTAGGTCTCTGACCTCCCTATAGGTTGTCTCATAGTTGTCAGTGATCAGGCCTACCATTTAATGATGGTGTTGTAGTCGTGCCTGGCCACGCAGTCGTGGGTGAACAGGGAGTACAGGAGGGGACTAATCACTCACCCATGAGGGGCCCCAGTATTAAGGATCAGCATGACAGACATGTTGTTGCCTACCCTTACCACCTAGGGGCGGCCCATCAGGAAGTCCAGGATCAATTTGTTGAGTGAGGTGTTAGTCCCAGGGTCCTTAGCTTAGTGATGAGCTTTGTAGGCACTATGGTGTTGAATGCTGAGCTGTAGTCAATGAACAGCATTGTCACATAGGTGTTCCTTTTGTCCAGGTGGGAAAGGGCAGTGTGGAGTAAGATTCAGATTGCGACATCTGTGGATCTGTTGGGGCGGTATGCGAATTGGAGTGGGTCTATGGTATCCGGGATGATGCTGTTGATGTGAGCCATGACCAGCCTTTCAAAGCACTTCATGGCTACCGACATGAGTGCTACAGGGCGGTAATCATTTACCTTCACTTCCTTGGGCACAGGGACTATGGTGGTCTGCCTGAAACATGTAGGTATTACAGACTCGGTCAGAGAGAGGTTGAAAATGTCAGTGAAGACACTAGCCAGCTGCTTTGAGTACATGTCGTGGTAATCCATCTGGCCCCGCAGCTTTATGAATGTTGACCTGTTTAAAGGTCTTGCTCACATCGGCTACCGAGAGCTTTATTATACAGTTGTCCGGAAAAGCTGGTTCTCTCATGCATGCTTCAGTGTTGCTTGCATCGAACGAGCATGAAAGGCATTTAGCTCATCTGATAGGCTCTCATCACTGGGCAGCTCGCGGCTGGGTTTTCCTTTGTAGTCCGTAATAGTTTTTAATCCCTGCCACATCCGATGAGCATTATAGTCGGTGTTTTTGGATTCAATCCTAATCCTGTAATGATGCTTGCCTGTTTGATGGATCGTCTGAGGGCATAACGGGATTTCTTATAACAGTCCGGATTAGTGTCCCGCACCTTGAAAGCGGCAGCTCTCTAGCCTTTTGCTTGATGAGGATGTTGCCTGTAATCTATGACTTCTGGTTGGGATATGTATGGTCACAGTGGGGACGACGTCGTCGATGCACTTATTGATGAAGCTGATGACTGAGATGGTATACTCCTCAATTTGTATTTATTTATTTTAACTTTATTTAACTAAGCAAGTCAGTTAAGAACAAACTCTTATTTACAATGACGGCCTACCCCAGACAAACCCTAACCCAGACGACGCTGGGCCAATTGTGCGCCGCCTTATGGGACTCCCAATCACAGCCGGTTGTGATACAGCCTGGAATCAAACCAGGGTCTGTAGTGATGCCTCTAGCACTGAGATGCAGTACCTTAGACCGCTGCGCCACTCGGGAGCCCAATGCCATTGGATGAATCCCAGAACATATTCCAGTCCGTGCAAGCAAAACGGTCCTGTAGCGTATCATCCGCGTCATCTGACCACTTCCTTATTGAGCAAGTCACTGGTACTTCCTGCTTTAGTTTTTGCTTGTAAGCAGGAATCAGGAGGATAGAATTATGGTCAGATTTGTCAAATGGAGGGCGAGGGTGAGCTTTGAATGCGTCTCTGTGTGTTGAGGAAAGGGGGTCCAGATTTTTTCCCCCTCTGGTTGCACGTGACATGCTGGTAGAAATGAGGAAAAACAGATTTAAGTTTGCCTGCTTTAAAGTCCCCAGCCACTAGGATCGCCACTTCTGGATGAGCATTTTCTTGTTTGCTTATAGCTTTATACAGCTCGTTGAGTGCAGTCTTAGTGCCAGCATCGGTTTGTGGTGGTAAATAGACGGCTACAAATAATATACATGAGATCTCTCTTGGTAGATAGTGTGGTCTACAGCTTATCATAAGGTACTCTACCTCAGGCTAGAAATACCTCAAAACTTCTTTAATATTAGACACCAGCTGTTATTGACAAATTAACACACAACCCCGCCCCTTGTCTTACCAAAAGTAGCTTCTCTATCCTGCCGATGCATGGAAAATCCTGGCAGCTCTATATTATCCGTGTCGTCGTTCGGCCACGACTCAGTGAAACCTAAGATATTACATCCATTTTGATTTCCAATGATTGCATGTTGGCCAATAGAACGGATGGTAGTGGAGGTTTACTCACCCGTTACAAATAAAACTAACAAAAGAGCACAGTTGGTTAGGAGCCAGTAAAACGGCAGCCATCCCCTCAGGCGCATTCTAATAACATGTATTGACTCAGGGGGATGAATACTTATCTAATCAAGATATGTTAGTGTTTTCCTTTTTATTAAAATAATGTTATTTTACAAATGTTCACATTTTTCTTCAACATTGACATTACACTATTTTGTGGAGATTGTTGATTTAAAAAAAATGACCATTAAATCAATTTTAATCCCACTTTGTAACACAACTAAATGTGGAAAAAGTAAAGGCGTGTGCATACTTTCTGAAGGCCCTATAAAGAAATAGATAGATGGACAAAGATCAAGGGAGAAATGTAGCCACTTGAAAAGAGACAGACAGAGTAATCGACAGCCAAGCCCTGTGACGCAGATGGGGACCCATAAAAACATCATGCCGTGCTCCAAAAACCCAATTGTCTTCAACCGGTTGCCAAAGCGAGATGATTGTGTGCAACATTCGTTGTTGTCGGCGGTGACGGTAACCCAGATGCTTGTTGGGGGGTCTCGTTAACTGACTACACCCTTCTTTTTGTTTTTCAAGTGACACCAGTCCACAACACAAGATGGCTTCCGGTGCCAGCTGGAGGCTTGTGGGTAATTGCTTCCTCCGTTTAAATTCTTGAGCGAAGCGTTTAAGGTAAGGGCCTTCTCATACTGTCTAAACAGCAGATACCACAGGGATTGAGGGAGAAAGGGGAGAGCAAGCGATAGAGAGAAAGAGATTACCCTCCTCCACTGACCCCTTTTATTTTCTCTTACATGTTCATTGCTTCTAGATGCTTCTAAAGCTGTCATCAAGGCAAAGGGTGGTTACTTTGAAGAATCTCAAATATAAAAATTGGATTTGTTTTACACTTTTTTAGTTTTTTCATAGTTTTGATGTCTTCACTATAATTCTACAATGTAGAAAATAGTAAAAATAAAGAAAAACCCTTGAATGAGCAGGTGTGTCCAAACTTTTGACTGGTACTGTATTCACACTACCGTTCAAAAGTTTGGGGTCACTTAGAAATGTCCTTGTTTTTGAAAGAAATGCTAATTTTTTTTATTCATTTAAAATAACATCAAATTGATCAGAAATACAGTTTAGACATTGTCAATGTTCTAAATTACTATTGTAGCTGGAAACGGCTGACTTTAAAAAATAAAAAACGGAATATCTACATAGATGTACAGAGGCCTATTATCAACAACCATCATTCCTGTGTTCAAATGGCACATTGTGTTAGCTAATCCAAGTTTATCATTTTAAAAGGCTTATTGATCATTAGAAAACCCTTTAGCAATTATGTTAGCACAGCTGAAAACTGTTGTGTTGATTTAAAGAAGCAAGAGGACAAGTACATTAGTGTCTAGTTTGAGAAACAGAAGCCTCACAAGTCCTCAACTGGCAGCTTCATTAAATAGTACCCGCAAAACACCAGTCTCAACGTCAACAGTGAAGAGATGTTGGCCTTCTAGGCAGAGTTGCAAAGAAAAAGCCATATCTCTGTCCAGTGTCTGTGTTCTTTTGCCCATCTTATCATTTTTGTTTTATTGGCCAGTCTGAGATATGGCTTTTTATTTGCAGCATCCCGGAGTTGCCTCTTCACTGTTGACATTGAGACTGGTGTTTTGCGGGTACAATTTAATGAAGCTGACAGTTAAGGACTTGTGAGGCATCTGTTTCTCAAACTAGGCACTTTAATGTACTTGTCCTCTTGCTCAGTTGTGCACCGGGGCCTCCCACACCTATTTCTATTTCTATTCCAGTTTGCTCTGTAATGTGAAGGGAGTAGTACACAGCGTTGTACGACCTCTTCAATTTCTTGGCAATTTCTCGCATGGAATAGCCTTAATTTCTCAGACCAAGAATAGACTGACAAGTTTCAGAAGAAAGGTCTTTGTTTTTGGCCATTTTGAGCCTGTAATCGAACCCACACATGCTGATGCTCCAGATACTCAACCCCAAACCTTTGAACGGTAGTGTATATAATATATTGGTTCGACAAAATCATGTGCTCGTGCCAAAAAGGTTGGAAAAATGTAGTGGAAAACCCTTGTGAAACTGAGTCAGGTTGACAGGTGATGATTGACTGAATGCAGAACAGATCGTCACTGCCTTCACACTGGGTATTGAATGTCAACCTCCCTGAGCTGAATGTTAATGTATTGAATGTCAACCTCCCTGACCTACAGACACATAACTGTCTAATCACGTTTTGTTATGTCACGTTGAAAGTGGTTCCTGTTAGATGAACGGAACTGATGATGGACCTGACTGGCCAAGCTATTCAGTATTCAGCCAGTCAGTCAGTCTGTATGATTGTGATCCTTTTCTCGGTAATGATGTTGATAATGATGATAGGTGTCCTGTCCTAGACCTTTTAGAAAGATGGGAACAGGCCATCCCATGTCACTGTTATTCCTTTGGTTATTACAGCCTGCTAGGTGAGAATGGCACACCATGTCCCGTTGTGAAGCTCATGCCCTGTTGTGAAGCTCTTTTCTTTCTCCCAATTCCCCCCCCCCCCCCTTTCTATCTCTATTCTGTTCCCTCATTTCTCTCCTCTCTATCTCTCGCTCTCTCAAATCAAATTGTATTGGTCACATGCGAATACAACTGGTGTAGCTTTTACTGTGAAATGTGTGCTTGCGGGCCCTTCCCAATGATGGAGAGTTTGAATATAATAGAAATAAAACAGAAACATGAGGAATAAAATAAAATAAACAAGAATGGAGCTATGTACAGGGAACATCAGTACCAGATCAATGTGCAGAGGTATGAAGTAAACACAGTAAAAACAGAAATGTCCCTTTTTCAGGACCTTGTCTTTCAAAGATAATTTGTAAAAAACCAAATAACTTCACAGATCTTCATTGTAAAGGGTTTAAACACTGTGTCGCATACTTGTTCAATGAACCATAAACAATTAATGAACATGTACCTGTGGAACGGTCGTTAAGACACTAACAGCTTACAGACGGTAGACAATTAAGGTCACAGTTATAGAAATATAGGACACTAAAGAGGCCTTTCTACTGACTCTGAAAAACACCAAAAGAAAGATGCACAGGGTCCCTGCTCATCTGCGTGAATGTGCCTTAGGCATGCTGCAAGGAGGCATGAGGACTGCAGATGTGGCCAGGGCAATAAATTGCAATGTCCGTACTGTGACGCCTAAGACAGCGTTACAGGGAGACAGAATGGACAGCTGATCATCCTCGCAGTGGCAGACCACGTGTAACAACACCTGCACAGGATCGGTACATCTGAACATCACACCTGCGTGACAGGTACAGGATGGCAACAACAACTGCCCGAGTTACACCAGGAACGCACAGTCCCCCTCCATCAGTGCTCAGACTGTTCGCAATAGGCTGGACTGAGGGCTTGTAGGCCTGTTGTAAGGCAGGTCCTCACCAGACATCACTGGCAACAACGTCGCCTATGGGCACAAACCCACGGTCGCCGGACCAGACAGGACTGGCAAAAAGTGCTCTTCACTGACGAGTCGCTGTTTTGTCTCACCAGGGGTAGGTTGGTCGGATGGTCGGATTTGCATTTATCGTCGAAGGAATGAGCGTTACCCTGAGACCTGTACTCTGGAGTGGGATCGATTTGGAGGTGGAGGGTCCGTCATGGTCTGGGTCGGTGTGTCACAGCATCATCGGACTGAGCTTGTTGTCATTGCAGGCAATCTCAACGCTGTGCGTTACAGGGAAGACATCCTCCTCCCTCATGTGGTACCCTTCCTGCAGACTCATCCTGACATGACCCTCCAGCATGACTGCTCATTCTGTGTGTGATTTCCTGCAACACAAGAATGTCAGTGTTCTGCCATGGCCAGCGAAGAGCCCGGATCTCAATCCCATTAAGCATGTCTGGGACCTGTTGGATCGGAGGGTGAGGGCAAGGGCCATTCCCCCCAGATATGTCCGGGAACTTGCACGTGCCTTGGTGGAAGAGTGGGGTAACATCTCACAGCAAGAACTGGCAAATCTGGTGCAGTCCATGAGGAGGAGATGCACTGCAGTAAGAGATGCACTGCAATAACTGACTGTTATTTTAGATTTTGACCCCCCCCTTTGTTCAGGGACACATTATTCAATTTCTGTTAATCACATGTCTGTGGAACTTGTTCAGTTTATGACTCAGTTGTTGAATCTTGTTATATTCATACCAATATTTACACATGTTAAGTTTGCTGGAAATAAACTCAGTTGACAGTGAGAGGACGTTTATTTTTTTGCTGAGTTTATGTGATGCAGAAAAATAAATTGACACCGCTGAAGACATCCATATACTGTAGGTCTGCTAATATAGGACTCGTAAAGGCCCAGTGCACTACTTTTATAAAAAACATTTTTACTAAGTTAATTTGAGTGCTTACCAGCATTTGTAACTTGAGTCTGATAATTATCTATACAAAACAGTTCATCTGATAATACTTGTGGAATATAAAAAATACTTGCTTTGTATTTGTCTTGAAATACTTAGCAAATCCAACTTAATTCTATATGAAAACTAAAATGGTCTATTCATTCCTTTTCCATTTTAATAGATGTTCTTATCCAGAGCAACTTACAGTAGTGAATGCATACTTTTTCGTACTGGTCCCCCATGGGAATCGAACCTATAACCCCAGCATTACAAGCAACACGCTCTGCCAACTGAGCCACATTATCAGATCATCACAATCCACTTGATGTCTCAATTACTGGTTTGTGCATTGTTTTTCTTCATGGTGATTGAAAATCTACAAGTACAAACCTTGATGACCAGCTTATGTACAATACAGTCATTTAAATGAAGTGCTTTGTAAGAATGGTAAATAGTACTCCACAAAAAGTGTTTCTTTTCCATGTTATTGATCAATGTGGATGTTTTGTGTCTACACATAACCTTGCACCTGTTGATGTAAATGTTTGACGACAGGGTTTTGTTCTTTCTGGATTCAATTAGAATGACAATCACAGAGAAAGGGACAGGGCAACAACTCTTACAATGTCAACTATTGAATCCTGCAAGATACTGTTCTTGATTATACAACTACCTTTTTAGCCAAAGCAGAGATGATGATAAAACAAATATGTGTACCTGCGCTACAGACGTCTACATTGGTCCGCTAATACTAATAAAGGCCCAGTGCACTACTTTACTGTTTTTTGAAAGAAAAAAAAATATGTTTTTTATTCAGATTTTCCAGGGGGTGCTGCAGCACCCTCAACACCCCGAATTCCCACGGCTATGATCTACTTCCTGAGACTATGATCTACTTCCTGCGGCTATGATAATCAGAGTAAAATAAAGAACAGAGTAGCAGCAGCAAATGATGAGTGTAAAAGTGTGTGTGAGTGTATATGTAAAAAAGTATGTGGACACCCCTTCTAATTAATCGATTCGTCAAATCAGTCCCATTGCTGACGTGTGTATAAAATTGAGCACACGGCGATGCAATCTTCATAGACAAACATTGGCAGTATAATGGGCCGTACTGAAGAGCTCAGTGACTTTCAACGTGGCACCGTCATAGGATGCCACCTTTCCAAAAAGTCAGTTTGGCAAATTTATGCCCTGCTAGAGCTGCCCCGATCAACTGTAAGTGCTGTTATTGTGAAGTGGAAATGTCCAGGAGCAACAACGGCTTAGTTGTGAAGTGGTAGGCCACACAAGCTCACAGAACAGGACCGCCGAGTGCTGAAGCGTGTATCTGTTGCATCACTCACTACCGAGCTCCAAACTGCTTCTGGAAGCAACGTCTGCACAATAACTGTTTGTCGGGAGCTTCATGAAATGGGTTTCCATGGCCGAGCAGCCGCACACAAGTCGAAGATCACCATGTGCAATGCCAAGCATCAGCTTGGGTAGTGTAAAGCTCGCCACCATTGGACTTTGGAGCAGTGGAAACGCATTCTCTGGAGTGATGAATCATGCTTCACCATCTGCCAGTCCGATGGACAAATCTGGGTTTGGCGGATGCCAGGAGAACGCTACCTGCCCGAATGCATAGTGCCAACTGTAAAGTTTGTTGGAGGAGAAATAATGGTCTGGGGCTGCTTTTCATAGTTTGGGCTAGGCCCTTTAGTTCCAGTGAAGGGACATCTTAACAATATAACATATATAACACATTCTAGACAATTTTACACTTCCAACTTTGTGGCAAAAGTTTGGGGAAGGCCCTTTCCAGTTTCAGCATGAAAATGCTCCCGTGCACAAAGCGAGGTCCATACAGAAATGGTTTGACGAGATCGGTGTGGAGGAACTTGACTGGCTTGCACAGAGCCCTGACCTCAACCCCATCGGACACCTTTGGGATCAATTGGAACACCGACTGCGAGCCAGGCCTAATCGCCCAACATCAGTGCCCAACCTCACTAATGATCTTGTGGCTGTTATTGTGAAGTGGAAACAACTAGGAGCAACAACGGCTTAGTTGTGAAGTGGTAGGCCACACAAGCTCACAGAACGGGACCGCCGACTGCGAGCCAAGCCTATTCGCCCAACATCAGTGCCCAACTTCACTAATGATCTTGTGGCTGAATGGAAGCAAGTCCCTGTTGCAATGTTCGACCATCTAGTGGAAAGCCTCCCCAGAAGAATGGAGGCTGTTATAGCAGCAAAGGGGGGACCAACTCCATATTAATGCTTGTGATTTTGGAATGAGACGGTCGACGAGCAGGTGTCCACATACTCTTGTAGTGTATGTGTGTTTGTGTTATCGGCATTCTTGTGTGTGTTATGTGTGTGTGAGTGCGTATGAAGTATATATTAATGTGTGTGGGAGTGTCAATGTAGAGTGAGTGAGTGTGTGTATATGGTGTGTGTATCTAGTGAGTCTAGTCTAGTGAGTGCCCGTAGGGTCAGTGCAAGACACCGCCTGATATTGAGGTCCCGGATGGCAGGGAACTTGAAGCTCTCGACCCGCTCCACAACAGCCTTGTCGATGTGGATGGGCACCTGCTCTCTCGTTCTCTCTCTCATGCTCTCGCTCTTTCCCTCACGCTCATGCTCTCTCTCACGCTCGCTCTCTTACGTTTGCTTTCTCTTGCTCTCCTTCTTTTACCATTGAACAACCGAGACGCTCGAAATGAAAACTATTTGGCCGCTAAAACACGGCTAAACAAAAAAACTGTTATTGAACACCATGTTCAACAAACCTTTCCATGTTGTTCATTGGTCCATATTACAATAGCCCCATCCACCCCCCCACCACAACCACCTACCTCCCACTGACTCTCTAAGAATGTGGGTATTTGGATTTTTTTTATTTATTTAACCAGGTAGGCCAGTTGAGAACAAGTTCTCATTTACAACTGCGACCTGGCCAAGATAAAACAAAGCAGTGTGACAAAAACAACAACACAGAGTTACACATGGGATAAAGAAATGTACAGTCAATAACACAATAGAAAAATCTGTATACAGTGTGTGCAAATGAAGGAGGTAAGGCAATAAATAGGCCAAACATGGTGAAGTAATAACAATTTAGCCATTTACACTGGAGTGATAGATGTGCAGATGAGGATGTGGAAGTAGAAATACTGGTGTGCAAAAGAGCAGAATAACAAAAACAAATATGGGGATGAGGTAGGTAGTTGGTTAGATGGGCTATTTACAGATGGGCTGTGTACAGCTACAGCGATCGGTAAGCTGCTCTGCCAGCTGACGCTTAAAGTTAGTTAGGGAGATATAAGTCTCCAACTTCAGTGATTTTTGCAATTCGTTCCAGTCACTAACAGCAGAGAACTGGAAGGAAAGGAGGCCAAAGAGGTGTTGGCTTTGGGGATGACCAGTGAAATATACCTGCTACGGGTGGGTGTTGCTATGGTGACCAGTGAGCTGAGATAAGGCGGGGCTATACCTAGCAATGACTTATAGATGATCTGGAGCCAGTGGGTTTGGCGATGACAATGTAGCGAGGACCAGTCAACGAGAGCATACAAGTCGCAGTGGTGGATAGTATATGGGGCTTTGATGACAAAATGGATGGCACTGTGATAGACTGCATCCAATTTGCTGAGTAGAGTGTTGGAGGCTAATTTGTAAATTACATCGCCAAAGTCAAGGATCGGTAGGATAGTCAGTTTTACGAGGTTAAGATTGGCAGCATGAGTGAAGGATGCTTTGTTGCGAAATAGGAAGCCAATTCTAGATTTAATGTTGGATTGGAGATGCTTAATGTGAGTCTGGAAGGAGAGTTTACAGTATAGCCAGACACCTAGGTATTTGCAGTTGTCCACATATTCAGAACCATCCAGAGTAGTGATGCTAGTTGGGCGGGCAGGTGCGGGCAGCGATCGGTTGAAGAGCATGCATTTCGTTTTACTAGCGTTTAAGAGCAGTTGGAGGCCACAGAGGAGTGTTTTATGGCGTTGAAGCTTGTTTGGAGGTTTGTTAACACAGTGTCCAAAGAAGGCCAGATGTATACAGAATGGTGACGTCTGCGTAGAGGTGGATCATAGAATCACCCGCAGCAAGAGCGAAATCATTGATATATACAGAGAAAAGAGTCGGCCCGAGAATTGAACCCCGTGGCATCCCCATAGAGACTGCCAGAGGTCCGGACAACAGGCCCTCCGATTTGACACACTGAACTCTATCTGAGAAGTAGTTAGGGAACTAGGTGAGGCAGTCATTAGAGAAACCAAGGCTGTAGAGTCTGCCGCTAAGAATACGGTGATTGACAGAGTCGAAAGCCTTGGCCAGGTCGATGAAGACAGCTGCACAGTACTGTCTTTTATCAATGGTGGTTATGATATCATTTAGGACCTTGAGCGTGGCTGAGGCGCACCCGTGACCAGCTCGGAAACCAGATTGCACAGCGGAGAAGGTATGGTGGGATTTGAAATGGTCGATGATCTGTTTGTTCACTTGGCTTTCGAAGACTTTAGAAAGGCAGGGCAGGATGGATGGATATAGGTCTGTAACAGTTTGGGTCTAGAGTGTCTTCAAAGGGGGAGAGGGGGGTGACTGTGGCTGCTTTCCAATCTTTAGGAATCTCAGATGATACGAAAGAGAGGTTGAACAGACTAGTAATAGGGGTTGCAACAATGGCGGAAGATAATTTTAGGAAGAGAGGGTCCAGATTGTCTAGCCCAGCTGATTTGTAGAGATTCAGATTTGTAGGGATCCTAATGCCCGCTGATGGCACCAAGGTGCGACCCTGTCCATATGGCCTCTCAGCTCCTCATTCAGATGTAATAACAATAATGAGTACGGATGAGAACACTTACAGCTAATTTCACGCACTGTTGCAGTATGGAAATTACTAGGTCAATGGCATTTACACACAGGGCAAGGAGCAGAGTCATGGAACACTGGAGTGGGGAATAAAGTTAATGGTCATGTGAGAGAGTTGAGGAGGTGTGGGTGTTAGACATTTTGGCCTTAGAAATTCTGGTAAGTTTGCCACAATTCCCAGGTTTTCACAAAATGTTTTTTACATTGTAGTCATTTCAGAATACATCCAAAATGTTTGTTTTCCTCTGAATTAGAGATAATAATGCCATGAATGTTAATAAAGTGCAGCTTTAGCCAGAAGGATGTTCTTAACAAGTTATTTAAAAGATTTTAGCTGAATGTTATGAGGAAAACTGTCCTTAGGTGGAAGAAATGGAAAGTTTGCTGTGGACACTGTTGAAGGCTTACTTAAGGCTTCCGTTGTTTTCGCTAGACTATCCCGAGACTTGCTACTCAAGACGGTAAGCCATAAAGTGAACGCTTGTAGTGTTTATAACTATACATGGATAAAACCGGCAAGACTGTGTGTGTGTGTGTGTGTGTGGTTGTCAGGGATGTGAATTATTCTCATTTCATCACCATCTGCTCCCTCTTATCTTTGGGCCTTTACACACGCACATTGGCACACATCAGCAAACTGTCAATCATTAACTCGACATTACATCTATCTCTCGATATAGCAGACTGAACAGTTAGGCAGTGAATCAAATCAAATTAAATCAAAGTTTATTTGTCACGTGCGCCGAATACAACAGGTGTAGACCTCACAGTGAAATGCTTACTTACAGGCTCTAACCAATAGTGCAAAAAGGGTATTAGGTGAACAATAGGTAGGTAAAGAAATAAAACAGTAAAAAGACAGGCTATATACAGTAGCGGGGCTATAAAAGTAGCGAGGCTACATACAGACACCGGTTAGTCAGGCTGATTGAGGTAGTATGTACATGCAGATATGGTTAAAGTGACGATGCATATATGATGAACAGAGAGTAGCAGTAGCATAAAAGAATGGATGGCGGGTGGTTGGTGGAACACAATGCAGATAGCCCGGTTAGCCAATGTGTGGGAGCACTGGTTGGTCGGCCCAATTGAGGTAGTATGTACATGAATGTATAGTTAAAGTGACTATGCATATATGATAAACAGAGAGTAGCAGCAGCGTAAAAAGAGGGGTTGAGGGAGGCACACAATGCAAATAGTCCGGGTAGCCATTTGATTACCTGTTCAGGAGTCTTATGGCTTGGGGGTAAAAACTGGTGAGAAGCCTTTTTGTCCTAGACTTGGCACTCTGGTACCGCTTGCCATGCCGTGGTAGAGAGAACAATATATGACTGGGGTGGCTGGGGTCTTTGATAATTTTTAGGGCCTTCCTCTGACACCGCATGGTGTAGAGGTTCTGGATGGCAGGCAGCTTAGCCCCAGTGATGTACTGGGCCGTACACACTACCCTCTGTAGTGCCTTGCAGTCAGAGGCCGAGCAATTGCCGTACCAGGCAGTGATGCAACCAGTCAGGATGCTCTCGATGTTGCAGCTGTAGAAACTTTTGAGGATCTCAGGACCCATGCCAAATATTTTTAGTTTCCTGAGGGGGAATAGGCTTTGTCGTGCCCTCTTCACGACTGTATTGGTGTGTTTTGGACCATTCTAGTTTGTTGTTGTGGCCGGGTGGTGCCAGAATAACAACCTATCCCTCAACGTAACCAAGACGAAGGAGATGATTGTGGACTACAGGAGAAGGAGGACCGAGCACGAGGACCGAGCACGCCCCCATTCTCATCGACGGTGAGGAACTTGAAGCTCTCAACCTGCTCCACTACAGCCCCGTCGATGAGAATGGGGGCGTGCTCGGTCCTCCTTCTCCTGTAGTCCACAATCATCTCCTTCGTCTTGGTTACGTTGAGGGATAGGTTGTTATTCTGGCACCACCCGGCCAGGTCTCTGACCTCCTCCCTATAGGCTGTCTCGTTGTTGTCGGTGATCAGGCCTGCCACTGTTGTGTCATCTGCAAACTTAATGATGGTGTTGGAGTTGTGCCTGGCCATGCAGTCATGGGTGAACAGGGAGTACATGGGGAGACTGAGCACGCACCCCTGGGGAGCTCCAGTGTTGAGGATCAGCGTGGCAGATGTGTTGCTACCTACCCTCACCACCTGGGGGCGGCCCGTCAGGAAGTCCAGGATCCAGTTGGAGAGGGAGGTGTTTAGTCCCAGGATCCTTAGCTTAGGGATGAGCTTTGAGGGTACTATAGTGTTGAACGCTGAGCTGTAGTCAATGAAAAGCATTCTCACATAAGTGTTCCTTTTGTCCAGGTGGGAAAGGGCAGTGTGGAGTGCAATAGAGATTGCATCATCTGTGGATCTGTTTGGGCGGTATGCAAATTGGAGTGGGTCTAGGGTTTCTGGGATAATGGTGTTGATGTGGGCCATTACCAACCTTTCAAAGCACTTCATGGCTACGGACGTGAGTGCTACGGGTCTGTAGTCATTCAGACAGGTTGCCTTTGTGTTCTTGGGCACAGGGACTATGGTGGTCTGCTTGAAACATGTTATTATTACAGACTCAATCAGGGACATGTTGAAAATGTCAGTGAAGACACCTGCCAGCTGGTCAGCACATGCCCGGAGCACACGTCCTGGTAATCCGTCTGGCCCCGCAGCCTTGTGTACTCTTCTATCCTGCAGACCTTCTTGCCCCAATGGCAGCTTGAGTCCTCTCTTACTCTTTGTAGCTATACTGTGCCTGTCGGACACATAAAATAAATGACTCATGGTCATATAGACCTCATAAATAAATATCCATATCTATAATCCCCTATGTACTACGATTGAACTCAGAACACAAAGGAGAACCTCAGGTTAGCCAAGGCCGTCTCCTCCTGTGTGTGTGTGTGTCATTCCTTTGAAGCCCTTGGAGCCTAATCCCATCAAAGATATATACAGTATACACACACACTCACACAAACACATCGCCATTTCTGTGGGTTCCTGATGGAACAACAGGACTGGAGAGATTAATCAGGGTAAGAATAAAGTTTTGTGATTCTCTCTCCCTTCACAGCCTTGTATTTATAGCTGCTGTTCATCGCACTGTCTTCTGTCCCTGTGTCGTCCTGTTCCCTGGCAACTCAGACATCACATGTTGGAGGAGCTGAACACATTGTAGAGTACTAGGAGCTATTGTAGAAAACTCATTGGTAATATGTCATCTTGCTTTTACCTTAACATATGTTATACAGTGCCTTTGGAAATTATTCAGACCCCTTGACTTTTTAAAAATGTTGTTACGTTGCACCCTTATTCTAAAATGGATTAAATAAAAAAATGTTAATTAATCTGCACACAATACCCTATAATGAGAAATCGAAAACAGGTTTTTGTTTTTGCAAATGTATAAATAATTTGTAAAAAGATACCTTATTTACACAAGTATTCAGACCCTTTGCCATGAGACTCGAAATTCAGCTCAGGTGCATCCTGTTTCCATTGATCATCCTTCACATGTTTTTACAACTTGATTTGAGTCCATCTGTGGTAAATTCAGTTGATTGAACATGATTTGGAAAGGCAAACACAGAGACAGGGTTAAATCGAGGCACAGATCTGGGGAAGGGTACACAAATATTCCTGTAGCATTGAAGGTCTCCAAGAACACAGTGGCCTCCACCATTCTTAAATGGAAGACGTTTGGAACCACCAAGACTTCCCAGAGCTGACCTCCTGGCCAAACTGAGCAATCGGGGGAGAAGGGCCTTGGTCAGGGAGGTGACCAAGAACCCGATGGTGACTCTGACAGAGCCCTTTACTTTTTCACATTTTGTTGTCTTACTGCCTGAATTTAAAATGTATTATATTTAGATTTTGTGTAACTGTCCTACACACACAATACACCATATTGTCAAAGTGAAATTATGATTTTAGAAATGTTTACAAATTAATAAAAAATAAAAAGCTAAAATGTCTAAGTATTCAACCCCTTTGTTAGGGCAAGCCTAAAGGCAAGCCTAAATAACTTCAGGACTAACTCTTCATATTTCAAGCATGGTGGTGGCTGTGTTATGTTATGGGTATGCTTGTCATTGGCAAGGACCAGGAAGTTGTATAGGATTAAAAAAAGCAAAATCTTAGAGGAAAACCTAGTTCAGTCTGCTTTCCAACAGACACTGGGAGACAAATTCACCTTTCAGCTGGACAATAACCTAAAACACAACGCCAAATATACACTGGAGTTACTTACCAAGACTACAGTGAATGTTCCTGAGTGGCGTAGTCACAGTTTTGGCTTAAATCGGCTTGAAAATCTATGGCAAGACTTGAAAATGGCAGTCTAGCAATGATTAACAACAAACTTGACAGAGCTTGAAGAATTTTAAAACTCTATAATGGGAAAATACTGTACAATCCAGGTTTGCAAAACTCTTAAAGGCTTACCCAGAAAGACTAGAAAGGTTATTGTAACATGTATTGACTCAGGGGGTTGAATACTTATCTAATCAAAATATATTTGTATTTATTATCCATTCATATTTGCATTGTATTTTACTTTTTCCTCCAATTTGATATTACAGAAATTTGTGGAGATTGTTGACAAAAAATGACATTTAAATCCATTTTAAGCCCACTTTGTAACGCAACAAAATGGGGAAATAGTAAAGGGGTGTGAATAATTTCTGAACGCACTGTGTGTTTTTAGTGTTCCATCTTTACTCAAACATTATTTAGATACTTTTCCTGTTGGGAAGTATATGACCAACTGTTTCCTGGGGATCTCCCACCACTCTCCCACCAAAAAAATGATACAGTTACATATCGCAATATTATTTCAATATTTATAGCAATATTTGACTCCAAGTATCGATGTGCTACTGTAGTTAGCATTAGCTAGCGCTAGTTGGATGTACACTACATGAACAAAAGCATGTGGACACCTGCTCATTGAAGATTTCATTCCAAAATCATGGGCATTAATATGGAGTCTGTCCCCCCTTTGCTGCTATAACAGCATCCACTCTTCTGGGAAGGATTTCTACGAGATGTTGGAATATTACTGTGGGGATTTGCTTCCATTCAACCACAAGAGCATTCGTGAGGCCGGGCACTGATGTTGGACGTTTAAGTCCTGGGTCGCAGTTGGCGTTCCAATTCATCTCAAAGGTGTTCGATGGGGTTGAGGTCAGAGCTCTGTGCAGGCAGGTCAAGTTCTTCCACACCAATCTCGACAAACCATTTCTGAATGGATTTCGCTTAGTAAATGGGGGCATTGTCATGGTGAGACTGCAAAAAGCCTTCCCCAAACTGTTGCCTCAAAGTTGGAAGCACAGAATCGTCTAGAATGTCATTGTAATAATGTAGCATTAATATTTCCCTTCACTGGAACTAAAGGCCTTGCCCGAACCATAAAAAATAGCCCCATACCATTATTCCTCCTCCACCAAACTTTACAGTTGGCACAATGCATTCGGGCAGGATCGTTCTCCTGGCATCCGCCAAACCAGGATTTGTCTCTTGGTCTGCCAGATGGTGAAGTGTGATGTATCACTCCAGAGAATGCGTTTCCACTGCTCCAAAATGCAATGATTTTTTTGGAAAGGTGGTATCAAATGACAGTGCCACGTTGAAAGCCACTGAGCTCTTCAGCAAGGCCATTCTACTGCCAATGTTTGTCTATGGAGATTGCATGGCTGTGTGCCCGATTTGATACACCTGTCAGCAAAGGGTTTGGCTGAAATAGCTTTTTCCACTAATTTGAAGGGGTGTCCACCTACTTTTATATTTATATACAAGTGAAGTCGGAACTTTTCATACACCTTAGCCAAATACATTTAAACTCAGTTCTTCACAATTCCTGACATTTAATCCTAGTAAAAAATCCCTGTCTTAGGTCAGTTAGGATCACCACTATATTTTAAGAATGTGAAATGTCAGAATAATAGTAGAGAGAATGATTTATTTCAGCTTTAATTTCTTTCATCACATTCCCAGTGGGTCAGAAGTTTACATACACTCAATTAGTATTTGGTAGTATTGCCTTTAAATGGTTTAACTTGGGTCAAACGTTTCGGGCAGCCTTCCACAAGCTTCCCACAATAATTTGCTTGCACACGCTTTTCCAGTTCAGCCCACACATTTTCTATAGGATTGAGGTCAGGGGTTTGTGATGGCCACTCCAATACCTTGACTTTGTTGTCCTTAAGCCATTTTGTCACAACTTTGGAAGTATGCTTGGGGTCATTGTCCATTTGGAAGACCCATTTCCTCATGATGCCATCTATTTTCTGAAGTGCACCAGTCCCTCCTGCAGCAAAGCACCCCCACAACATGGTGAAGCGCTGCCACCCCCGTGCTTCACAGTTGGGATGGTGTTCTTAGGCTTGCAAGCCTCCCCATTTTTCCTCCAAACATAATGATGGTCATTATGGCCAAACAGTTCTATTTTTGTTTCATCAGACCAGAGGACATTTCTCCCAAAAGTACGATCTTTGTCCCCATGTGCAGTTGCAAACCGTAGTCTGGCTTTTTAATGGTGGTTTTGGAGTAGTGGCTTCTTCCATGCTGAGCGGCCTTTCAGGTTATGTCGATATAGGACTCGTTTTACTGTGGATATAGATAATTTTGTACCTGTTGCCTCCAGCATCTTCACAAGGTCCTTTGCTGTTGTTCTGGGATTGATTTGCACTTTTCGCACCACAGTACGTTCATCTCTAGGAGACAGAACGCGTCTCCTTCCTGAGCGGTATGACGGCTGCATGGTCCCATGGTGTTTATACTTGCGTACTATTGTTTGTACAGATGAATGTGGTAACTTCAGGCGTTTGGAAATTGCTCCCAAGGATGAACCAGACATGTGGTGGTCTACATTTTTTTGGAGGTCTTGGCTGATTTCTTTTGATTTTCCCATGATGTCAAGCAAAGAGGCACTGAGTTTGCCAGTAGGCTTTGAAATACATCCACAGGTACAACGCCAATTGACTCAAATTATGTCAATTAGCCTATCAGAAGCTTTTAAAGCCATGACATAATTTTCTGGATTTTTCCAAGCTTTCAAAAGGCACAGTCAACTTAGATTATATAAACTTCTGACTCACTGGAATTGTGGTACAGTGAGTTATAAGTGAAATAATCTGTCTGTAAACAATTGTTGGAAACATTACTTGTGTCATGCACAAAGTAGATGTCCTAACCGACTTTCCAAAACTATAGTTTGTTAACAAAAAATGTGTGGAGTGCTTGAAAAACGAGTTTTAATGACTCCAACCTAAGTGTATGTAAACTTCCAGCTTCAACTGTACACTACCGTTCAAAAGTGTGGGGTCACTTAGAAATGTCCTTTCAACTGCCTGTTGGATCTAGTGGATAGGGAGTGTGCACGTGTGTGTATCGTATCTGTTTTGCCATGTATGTGCAGGGGTGTTGTTGGGTGAGAAAGGAGTGGTGTTCACTCAATCACACCTCCTTAATTACCCCCTAAATTAATCTCTTATTATTGTGAGAACATTATTGTGTTTGTGTGTGTGCCAGAGGTGAGGGGGGGTTTCTGATACCTCAATCCCTCTTCACCACCATCCACAAACATGCCTGAGTACCCTCACCATAGAACCTTTGCTCATCTCCACAGCCTGTTGTCAAGGTAACACTCTTTTGTCTCATCCACCTCCTGGATGTTGAAGTGGTGGACACATAGAAATCATCTACATATTTTAAATATTTTATTTTTAATCCACACACACATACACTACCGTTCAAAAGTTTGGGGTCACTTAGGAATGTCCTTGTTTTTGAAAGAAAAGCACATTTTTGGTCCATTAAAATAACATCAAATTGATCAGAAATACAGTGTAGACATTGTTAATGATGTAAATGACTATTGTCGCTGGAAACGGCAGATTTTTTAATGGAATATCTACATAGGCGTACAGAGGCCCATTATCAGCAACCATCACTCCTGTGTTCCAATGGCACGTTGTGTTAGCTAATCCAAGTTTATCATTTTAAAAGGCTAATTGATCATTAGAAAACCCTTTTGCAATTATGTTAGCACAGCTGAAAACTGTTGTGCTGATTAAAGAAGCAATAAAACTGGCTTTCTTTAGACTATTTGAGTATCTGGAGCATCAGCGTTTGTGGGTTCGATTACAGGCTCAAAATGGCTATAAACAAAGACTTTCTTCTGAAACTCGTCAGTCTATTCTTGTTCTGAGAAATAAAGGCTATTCCTAGACAGTTTGCGCTGTTCTGTGAAGGGAGTAGTACACATCGTTGTACCAGATCTTCAGTTTCTTGGCAATTTCTCCTTGAAAGTGGGAATATGCCAGGCCTATTAGGCTAAAATCAATTATGACCTATTGTATAGATAGTAGAGTAAAAATGCATACAACTTTTAATAGATCAGATGTTTTGTTTATAAATACGTTGCTACAATGACACACTTAGTTATCTACCACCTTGTTTAGCATGTGCACGTTGTAAGAACACCATCGTGCTTTCGGGATATGTGTCTTTTCAATTCCGCAATGATTCTTTAGTTGTGGACTACATCACTGCACCCTCTCGCTTGCTCTTGGTCCTCATCTTATTAAGTCATCTTGATGTTGCCCCTGTGTGTTTTATCCGTTTCTTTATGAACATATTTAGCAAACTCCATGACAGTAGCTGAAGCAAGGGGCTATAGCAGTACACAAGTAGACTAAAAAATGCATGCTGGGCCGGGCATGTCCTGAGCTTGTGACGTGAACGCTACCGGAGTGCTACTGGAGAGGAATTGGTTCAGGATAGATGGATGACTATCCAGCCTTTGGGGATCTTGCTCCAAGCTTCAGTCAAATTGGGCACACTCTGCTCCTCGCTCCGCTCACATACTCTGCTGGCATCCGATCGTAAGGCGTTACAGAGGGTCGTTCCTACTGCCCAGTACACCACTGGGACCGAGTTCCCTTCCATCCAGGACCTCTAGCAAGGCGTTGTCAGAGGAAGGCCCTAAAAATTGTCAAAGACTCCAGCTACTCATCTCATAGACTGTTTTTCTGCTTCCGCACAGCAAGCGGTACCGGAGCGCCAAGTCTGGGACCAAAAGGCTTCGGCCGCCAAGCCATAAGACTGCTGAATAGTTAACCAAACGGCTACCCAGACTATTTGCATTGACTCACTTCTTATCTGCACTGATTCTCTTGCACTGGCTTTATGCACACTCACACATACTACACTGGCACTTCAACACGATTATACACTCACATGGTTTCACATCACTGCAGAGATCCTGCAGAGATCCATCTCACAGGAAGTTGAATTGACATGTTGAGAAGATCTGAAAAAAAGAAGGTTGATCTGAAGGCTGATGTCAAACAATAAACACAGTCCTGGCAAAAGCAAGTTCTGAAAGGTTTTTACAATTCCCCACTTATCCAGCCATGCTTTTAATGCATACATATGGATGTGCCCTGTGCCCTGACCTGTTCATATTGATGACTGGACATGTACTGTTCTCTTAAAGGGAGAGGTCTGTATCACCAATCATATAGATGAGTGTGCCTATACAGACAAATGGAAAGGGGCTCACTCGTGTGCTTGTGGTATTTCATCTCTCCCCCCTCATATGATTTTGTGCTTAATTGATATTTTAACCCTTTGTGGAGGGGTATGGATGGACACGTGTCATCCTTTGTTGAATGTTCTAGCTGATTCTCTGTTATGATGTTAACATCACAGTGAACCTGGCTGAGTGTTCTCTTCATCACTCTGTATTCTCTATGGAGAGCTTTGTCAGCCAGTCATCCAGCCCTGATGGGCCCCAGGTGTGTGTGGCTAGGGAAACAAACTGATTCATCAATATAGCTATCTTTGGATCAATCTCTCACTCTCCCCCTTCTCTCTCTCTCTTGCTCTATCACTTGCTCCCAATTACTGTCATTCTAGTCCTCTCTCTCTTTCCCTTCTTCCCCCTCCCCCTTCATCCCTCCCTCCAAGTCTCTCTCATGTAATGGCCACGGGTCCAGCAGGTGTGCCTGCCATTACATAACAAGGCTATTCTCAGACATGTTTTTTCTCATTTTCTTTCCATCATTTGAGCTTGGCTTTATCTGTTTGACCCATCATGCACTGGCTGAGCTGAATGGAGACGCCCTATTGGTGGGAAAGGCTGGAAAAAAAGAGAAAAGCAATATCAGTGTTTTGATTGGCTGATCATGGGACAGTCTGGTGCAGTGATCTATGTAGTCTGACTTATTTCTTTCAGGCAGTGCCAAAAAGGTAATGTCTTTCTTTGCAAATGTATGTGTGTGTGCACTCACCTCACATGCCCTTGTTATTAGCAACCAGCCTTCAGCAATTCCATCCTTTTTTGGGGAATGTGTATTTCGTAGGTTAGTGCTACAGGTGCTGCACTTCCATGTCTAGACTATCCCACACACCCTCCATTGACTCACGAGTTTCTGTGTGTGTTTGTGTCAGAACATGTTCCACTCGATAATATGTTTTAGGACACTCCTAAAGTGACACCCTTGCACCGACATGGATTATGAACTCAAACTGGGTTAAATCCTATTGCAACGGTGAATCCATTATGACATGTGTCACTAATCATAGTTTAGTGAATTACCCTTAGATTAATTAATCCAGTCTTAAAATTAAGTGGTGCAACACATAAACTTAGATTTAGAAAGTTTGGATTAGGACTAAGCTAAGATTCATTTAAACCATGTTGGTGCAAACCACCCTTCCTCTCAAAAACACACACACACACACACAAAACATGCTCTCACTTATTCACCTACATTTTTTTCCTTTCAGAAATGGAAAGTTACCACACCTCAACTATTTCTCTCTCAGTACTCCCAGACACCATACAGAAACCTACACACTCAAATCACTGCCTGAGACTGAGGATAGGGGAACTGGTATAAAGAGAGATGAGAGAAATTTTCTTGCAAGTAATTTGATTTACTGTAGAGGAAGTGTGTCATCATATATGCTTGCACAACGGAGAGGAAGACAGTGTTGCAACAGGAAATGTTAGTAGGAAAGGTGTTAAGCTGGCACGTGAAGTGATTACATGAGTTCTCCTCCACTTTCAGGTATTGTTCATCCGAGCTATAGTTGAAGTCGGAAGTTTACATACACTTAGGTTGGAGTCATTAAAACACATTTTTCAACCACTCCACACATTTCTTGTTAACAAACTATAGTTTGGGCAAGTCAGGACATCTACTTTGTGCATGACAGAAGTAATTTTTCCAACAATTATTTACGGACAGATTATTTCACTTAAAATTCACTGTATCACAATTCCAGTGGGTCAGAAGTTAACATACACTAAGTTCACTGAGCCTTTAAACAGCTTGGAAAATTCCAGAAAATGATTTCTTGGCTTTAGAAGCTTCTGATAGGCTAATTGACATCATTTAAGTCAATTAGAGGTGTACCTGTCGATGTATTTCAAGGCCACCTGCAAACTCAGTGCCTCTTTGCTTGACATCATGAGAAAATCAAAAGAAATCAGCCATGACATCAGAAAAAAATTTGTGGACCTCCACAAGTCTGATTCATCCTTGGTAGCAATTTCCAAACGCCTGAAGGTATCACGTTCATGTGTGCAAACAATAGTACGCAAGTATAAACACCATGGGACCACGCAGCCGTCATACCACTCAGGAAGGAGACGCGTTCTGTCTCCTAGAGATGAACGTACTATGGTGCGAAAAGTGCAAATCAATCCCAGAACAACAGCAAAGGTACCTTCGAGAGATTAGATGGAATCCAACATATCAATTATTCATTGGAAAACAAACTGGAACTATCCAAGCAGAAGATACATCTCTGAAATACAACAGCCTATTAACTTGTCGACAAGTTAACAAATTATATGTTGGATTCACGTCTCCAACTCAACCCAATATAAAAGTTAATGAATGGGATTAAGCCAGTGGCTCACATGGAACTATCCAAGCAGTAGATACATGCCCTTCAAATGTTGATATTTGGTTGCGTTAACACAATTCAATATTACTTTTGTAATACCGTAAATAGTCTAAAGATAAGGCTTTCCTCTAAGCTATTGTAAAATGAGTAACACATCCATGGCCACATTGAGGTTACTGTAACTATCCATTTATTCTTATGTAATCATATGAAGTGGGCATGTTCAAGATAGCATGCATAGGTTGTCGCAGGTCTGTGGAGATTTTCACAGTTGCTGTACTAATCTGCAGAATCTCGAACGGACGGCATTGATCACTTGCACTATGTACTTTTAATGTAATCTCAACTGCAATACAGGTCATTTGGTTCTGCTATCAGATAAAACACAGTGAACTATCTGACATTCAGTGGTGACCCATCATTCAGGGCAGGTGGGGCAGAACAACAAAAAAAAATACAGTATATATATAAAAAATAATGTCACATATCAGTTTGTAAACAATGTAAAAAAAAATATATAGAATTGAGTTAATAAATTCGAATACAAACAGGCAGCTCTAAAATGCAGGTGTTTCAGCCTAGCTCAGTGCTTTCTGTGGTGGTGGGGCAGGCCAGCAGAAAATAGGAACATTGCACTGTGATTGGCTCAGCATTGCACCATGATTGGCTCAGTGTTCTGTCACTCATGGAGACACTGTCACCTGCCTTTAGTAAGGGTAGACATCAAGAATGTAAGTCCTTTGGGTCCTGCCATAGAGTTACATTAGAAGTGCCCTTCCAAGAAGGATCAAGGTCGTTGGCCACAGAAATGACATCAAATCACGTTATATGTACCGGAGCTTTGATTGGACTGATCATGTCAACATCTTACTTTCACAATCTTAGCTAAGAGTCATCATCATGAATCAAGTCTACTGGCAAATCCTTTTTAATAATCCTTGTCATATGAAGAGAAATAATGAAGAGAAAATATAGATAAAACATATCGGTGCTCATCGGCCATTGGACATAAACATTACACAACAATTTGTAGATCGCAAATTCAACAATGAGTCGTTTGTAAGCAATCGGTGGCTACCTGCAAACATTTCAAATGGGAAGTCGGGAATAAACCGATCAAACTGGGAAAATACATTTTGAATGATCATTCAACTCGGAATTGTAAATCCGGCATCTTTCTCTTTGATGACAACATTTTCCCATGAAGGACTGCCGTGCCACTTTCCTGTTCAAGCACGTCACGACAACTTGAGTCCAAAAATGTCTTATGCTGCTTCATAAATTATGTAGGATGCCAGAGGTATGTATACGGTAGCTAAGAAAGTAATACGACTTGTATGTTGTGTAGTAAGCTGTTAGTAGCCCATGTGCCTCACCCTAATAAATTGCTCTATTTTCACCAACGTGGTATTGTAAACACATCGTTCGTGGCCGGTGTGTGCTTGTTTTCACTTTTTTTTGTACAGCTTTGACAGTGCTACTGATAGCAGTACACTGTAAGAACAGCCCATGTTCTGAATTCTGTCGCTATACATTTCAAAAGTGCTGAACAAATAGTTATATTGACCACGTCCATCATCGCTCACTCATTGTCTTAATCGAAATTACGGATTGCCTCTTATCTGCTTGTCGTCCCCTTATGCCATAGTTTGTACAGTACATTTCAATTGTCAGTAGAAACCACTTTTGTTTAAGCAAGTCAGCCATATCAGCTATGTTTTTTTAAAGGCAGTAAACAAGGCTGAATTAACTGTTTCACTGCCAGACAAGACTCCGCTGAAAGCCAGGTGTAGCAGTGGTAAGGTCTTGGGACTGCTTTAGGGACAGCTTTATGTAGGCCTAACAGTTTGTGGGCATCGTTTATCACCATTATAGGGGCTGCAAAAATTCTTTACTAATTATTAGTACATGGTTTATAAATGTGGGAATAATGATTAATAAATGGTGAACACACACTTTTTAAATGTTATTGCATTTTCTCTCATGCCATTTTAAACACATCCCTGGATTTTAAAATACAGCTTTCTGTCACGCCCTGACCATAGAGAGCTGTTTATTCTCTATCCAACGACGACACCGGGGTTCGCAACCACACGGGGTGGTTGGCGGAGCCAGGTTTCAGACCAGAGCTAACTTCCCGCACTCGCTTTAAGGAGCGTGTGACCGTTCAGGCACCATGTTATGCGGTGATACGCACTGTGTCTCCAGTGCGTATCGGTGTCAGCTCTCCGCACTTGCCGTGCAAAAATGAGCATCCATTCAGGACGGGTTGTGACGGCTCAGCGCTCCTGGTCTCCAGTATGCCTCCTCGGACCAGGATATCCTGCGCCGGTTCTACGCGCTGTATCCCCAATGCGCCTCCACAGTCCAGTACGTCCTGTGCCTCCTCCCCGCACTCACCCTGAGGTGCGTGTCATCAGCCCGGTGCCACCTGTACCGGTCCCACGCATCAGGCCTCCAGTGCGCCTCCACAGTCCAGTACGTCCTGTGCCTCCTCCCCGCACTCGCCCTGAGGTGCGTGTCATCAGCCCGGTGCCACCTGTACCGGTCCCACGCATCAGGCCTCCAGTGCGCCTCCACAGTCCTGAGCTTCCGGCGACAGTTCCCAGTCCAGAGCTTCCGGCGACAGTTCCCAGTCCAGAGCTTCCGGCGACAGGTCCCAGTCCAGAGCTTCCGGCGATGTTTCACAGTCCGGAACCTCCAACGACGGTCCACGGTCCGGAACCTCCCACAACGATCTGCGGTCCGGAACCTCCTGAGACGGTCCGGAACCTCCTGAGACGGTCCGCGGTCCGGAGCCTCCGGCGACGATTCACGGTCCGGTTCCTCCGGCGACGATCCACGGCCCGGAGCCCTCGGCGTCGATCCACGGTCCGGCATATCCGGCGTCGATCCACGGTCCGGTTCCTACTGCGACGACCCACGGTCCGGTTCCTCCGGCGACGACCCACGGTCCGGAGCTTCCGGCGACGATCCCCGCACCAGATCCGCCATGGAGGAAGACGTATCTGCGAGCGGAGTGGGTACTTCGCCCCGCACCGGAGCCGCCCCCGACGGTAGATGCCAACCTCCCTTATTGAGTCAGGTCTTGTGGTCGGAGTCCGCACCTTTGGGGGGGGTACTGTCATGCCCTGACCATAGAGAGCTGTTAGAGAATACTCTATGTTGGTTGGGTCGGGGTGTGACTAGGGTGGGTCATCTAGGTGTTTGTGTGTTTATGTTGGCCTGTTATGGTTCCAAATCAGAGGCAGCTGTTTATCGTTGTCTCTGATTGGGGATCATATTTAGGCAGCCATTTCCTCTTTGTGCTTTGTGGGATCTTGTCTATGGATAGTTGCATGTCAGCACTATTATTTCGCTTCACGTTTCGTTTGGTATTTTGTTGTTTTTGTTCGGTGTTCATTTAATAAAGGAAAATGTATGCCTACCACGCTGCACCATGGTCCATTCCTTTCGACGAGTGTGACACTTTCAAGTTATATACACATTTCGCACAGCTGTAATTTTTTCTGTTTCAGAAGGATGTTGGACAAAAGAAAATAATAATTTGTTCTTAACTGACTTGTTAAATAAAAAACAAATAAATACTAAACAAATTAATTGATTTGAGTCCATGTCATATCAATGATAAAGATTATATGATTATTTTCATTATGATATACTCCCCTACGTATTTATTTGCACAGTGAAGCTAAATCGTTAATTTGGTTCTACTGTATACTCAAGCATTTTGGATTTGAGATCAAATGTTTTATGAGGCGACAGTACAGAATGTCACTTTTATTGTAAAATAAGAATATAATATTTTTCTGAAAACTTCTACATTAATGTGGATGCTACCATGATTATGGATAATCATGACTGAATTGCGTATAATGATGAGTGAGAAAGTTATAGAGGCATAAATAGCATACCCCCCCTTGTTATTGGTAATGTTGAGAGGTTAGCATGTCTTGGGGGTGTTATCTTTGTGCCTAAAACTTTCTCACTCATCATTATTCACGATTAATTCATGATTATCCATAAGCATGGTAGCGTCCATATTAATGTACAAGTGTTCAGGAACATACTGGGTCCATTCTTACGAACATCAGAAAAAAGACACTTCAGCCAATTAAAATCGTTCACGTCTTTGCATGTGATACAACGTTACGTTAGCTGTTCCCATTACATAACCTGGCACATTTAACCCTATGCTAATCTGACCAGGTGGCAGTGATTATGTCCGCTAACAAATTCTGCATCGGCCAATTACAAATGTTGACATGATCGAACACTTTTCCATGAGAGCGTTCTTAACAGAAGTCAAATGGCACCATCTGCTCCTGAGTGGTGCAGCGGTGTAAGGTACTGTATCTCAGTGCAAGAGGAGTCACACAGACCCTGGTTCAATTCCAATCTGTATCACAACCTGCCGTGATTGGGAGTCCCATAGGGTGGCGCACAATTGGCCCAGCATCATCCTGGTTAGGGTTTGGCTGGGGTAGGCTGTCATTGTAAGTAAGAATTTGTTCTTAACCGACTTTCCAAGTTAAATAAAAGTTAAAAAAAAGAAATAAATATCAAAGTTACTAAAGCGTGTAAAATTTTGACTGGACAAATAACTCACAGTGTATCAAGCCTGGCTCCTGGTCATTTTCTCTGTTTGAGGCAAGTTTGAATCTTAGGTGAGATATAGTTTTTCCTTTGAAATGTAGAATTATATTTATTGTGTTAGTATGTTGCGTAGGGAAGTGCAGCTCACACATTGAAAATGAAGGTTAAGAATAGACAAAATTTCATGAGCTGCATCTTTCCTCAGCCTTGTAGACAAGCACACTGATAATAATCAAGTTTGTTAGGCCTACATAAACTGAGTGTACAAAACATTAGGAACACCTGCTCTTTCCATGACATACAGTAGACTGACCAGGTGAATCCCGTTGAAAGATATCATCTCTTATTGATGTCACTTGTTAAATCCACTCAGTGTAGATGAAGGGGAGGAGACGGGTTAATTAAACAATATATTTTTGAGATTCTTCCAACCATTCTGTCAACCAGCTTCACCTGGAATGCTTTTCCAACAGTCTTGAAGGAGTTCCCACACATGCTGAGCACTTGTTGGCTGCTTTTTCTTCACTCTGCTGTCTGATTGAGAGAATGCCAAGGGTGTGCTAAGCTGTCATCAAGGCAAAGGGTGGCAACTTTAAAGATTCTCAAATATAACATTTATTTTGATTTGTTTAACACTTTTTTGGTTATTACTGTACATGTTTCCATATGTGTTATTTCATAGTTTTGATGTCTTCACTACTATTCTACAATGTAGAAAATAGTAAAAATTAAGAAAAACCCTTGAATGAGTAGGTGTGTCCAAATTTTGGAGTGTCACTATCAGATAAATAATTCTCAATAAATGAGCACTGTGTACTGTCATGGTCAGTTATTTTAGAGTGACAGCAGTAGAGGATGGAAACAGCCAAAGGAGGAGTGGAAAGAAAGAAGAGACTATGAAGAAGTGTCAACCATGGCTTGGTCTTATTTTCAATGACATAGCTGTCTGTGGGATGCTACCGTATTGTCATCACCAGTCACCAACCTTGCCCACTGACCAATTAAACCCTCTTACATTTCAATTGACATTATATTTAATAAATATGCAAGTTTAATATGGAGCTACACACTAAATAGCCCACAGTATTTACAGTAAGGCAGTTGTCCAAAACATATTCAAGTAAACCAAAAGCAAAAGCCAACAAAAAGGGCAACATACAGTCCCCTACGTATTTATTTGGATAATTAAGCTAAAACGTTTAATTTGGTTCTATACTCTAAGCGACAGTACAGAATGTCACCTTTTATTTGAGGGTATTTTCATACACATCTGAAATGAAAGCACTTTATGCATCTAGTCCCCCCATTTGAAGGTGTCCTAAGTACCAATTCACCAATATGTATTTTAAAGTAGTCAAAAGTGTAGTATTTGGTCCCATATTCCTAGCATGCAATGGCTACCATCAAGCTTGTGACTACACCATTTTGTAATTTTATTTTGTGTTGTGTTTCAGATTATGTTGTCTCCAATTAGAAATTAAAGGTAAATTATGTATTGTGTCATTTTGGAGTCACTTTTATTGGAAATAAGAATAGAATGGGTCCATACTTGCGAACATTAAACTTTTAAGTTGACACTTTTTTTGCAGGTAATAAAACGCTACGTCAGCTTTTCTCATTACATAACCTGGCACATTAAGCCCTATGATAAGCTGACCAGTTGGCAGTGATTATTTCCTGTAACAAATTCCGCATCAGGCTATCAAAGATCTTAGACTATATATCCACCAACAAATGGCATTTCTTAAAATAGGTCAACTTGGCCCCAAGAGGGATATTCTAATATTGTCCCAATATTTTGCATGATGCATCCTTGACTAGGCAACTAGCTACTAACGTTAGACAAAATTCAAAAGGCATGTTTTTGCATATTTGAAGAAAAAAATAAGCAAGTTTCTGCTGATCCGTTTCACAAAAATCCATATGACTTTATGGGAAAAGATATAGGAGGTCTATACAACATTTAAGTTTATCATACATCGTTTAAAAGTTGATGAGCCTTATGGTCTTGTCAAATAGCTGTCATATACCTCCATTACAATCGCTTCCAAGAGTCATACACCACTAAATCGGTTAACTGTGAATCTATAGGGCACAGTAACAGTGGGATTCAAGGAACCCTCATGTCAAGCTTTTTTGTTAAGGATAAAACTGTTCACTGCTGGTCCTTGACGCTCAATTCAAATAACGCATATTTGACGAAGTGGACTCAGCTCCGGACTGAGTGGCAGCTCCTCAGACGAGGAGGAGCATGGATCGGACCAACATGCGGAGTGGTAGGTATTCATGTTTTAATGAACAAACAACAAACACTACAAATTACGAAACTCTACAAACGTGACTAACCTGAAAACAGTCCTGTGTGGCCCAAACACTGACACAGGAAACAAACACCCACAAAACACCAGTGAAACCCTGGCTGCCTTAGTATGACTCTCAATCAGGGACAACGATACACACCTGTCTCTGATTGAGAATCATACCAGGCCGAACACAAAATCCCAACATAGAAAAACAAACCTAGACCAACCCACCCAACTCACGCCCTGACCAACTAAAACAAATACATAACAAAGGAAAACAGGTCAGGAACGTGACAATCTTATTAGCCTACGTTAGCTCAACCGTCCCGTGGAAGGGACACCGATCCCGAAGAAGTTTTAACACTTTTTTGGTTACTAAATGATTCCATGTGTCATTTCATAGTTGTGATGTCTTCACTATTATTCTACAATGTAGAAAATAGTAAAATATTAAGAAAAACCCTGGAATGAGTAGGTGTGTCCAAACTTTTGACTGGTACTGTACATTGTCGTATTCATTCTCTTCATCTCTGTCTATGTATTGCTCTCTCTCTCTTCATCTCTCTATCTGTGTGTGTGTGTCTCTCTCGCTCTTTCTCTCCCCCTTTATTGTGACTCAGAAAGGTTTGCAGCCACAGGTGTCAGACAGACAATGTGAGGGGAACTGCCTCCCAGCCTCCCGGGTGGCGCAGTGGTCTAGGGCACTGCATCGCAGTGCTAGCTGCGCCACCAGAGTCTCTGGGTTCGCGCCCAGGCTGGGCTGGGTTCGCGCCCAGGCTCTGTCGCAGCCGGCCGCAACCGGGAGGTCCGTGGGGCGACGCACAATTGGCATAGCGTCGTCCGGGTTAGGGAGGGTTTGGCCGGTAGGGATATCCTTGTCTCAGTATGTAAAATGTAATAAAATGTATGCACTCTACTGTAAGTCGCTCTGGATAAGAGCGTCTGCTAAATGACTAAAATGTAAATGTAAATGTAAACTGGCCTTATCACATCCTTTCACACTCACAGATATGCCACACGCATTCAGTTATCACACACACACTCCCACAAACACACACACTGGCAGCTAGTCCTTTCTCCCTGGCCGTCTCTGTGTCTGTGTGACTTGTGAGGCTCTGCATGAGAATACAGGAATGAGACTGAAAGAGGGGGAGAGAGAGAATGAGGGATAGGTGAAAAAGGTGTGAGATGGTGTGGGGGGAAAATGGCCTGCTGCACATGCCCACTTGTAGAAGAGAGAGAATGAAACAGAGAGTTGAACATCTATTAGCTGTTACTAAGCCCAGATTAAACCAGATAGGAATAACAATGGAGGTAAAGAAAATGTGTGCCGGCGTCTCCCTCTCACAGCCAAGAGAGATAAGCAAGGCCAATCAGACGTCAGAGAGAAACAACAACAATTATGGCATGTCTTTTTATACTTCATCGTTCTGGTTTCCTCTTCTAGTGATATCACAAACAGACAGTCATGTACATAGGAAAACGTGCCTCCTGAAACGACATCCTCCATCAGGCAAGGAAATTCGCCTAACGCTGAATTCTTAATTCTTGCATGTGTGTGTGATTTTTTGTTCTTCTTATGGACGAGAGGCCTGTGTGTATGAGTCATCATGTTTTTGTGAGAGATTTGTTCTCTTTCGTATCTAATGGTGTATATACTACAAAGCAGAATCAATGAGTTGTATAAAAATTAGTTAGCTGGCTAACTCCTTCATCTTGTTTTGTAGTATATCCCTCTGTTTTGAGTCATGAGCTGGGAGTTTGAATTGTTCCAATTCTACCAGTTCTTACTGTAAGACCAGCCCTCACTGGACTTCAGCTATAACCCCATTTCCACTCTATCTATCCACCCACATGTCTTTCCCTCCATTGCTTTCTCTCGCCATCTCCCACCACACAAATTCCTCTCTTTCCATTGCCCTTTCATTCTTTGCTCCACTCTAAATCCTTCTACCTCAACCCTCTCCTGACCCTTTCTTCTCATTGTTCATCCTCTCTTTCTCTCCTTTCCATATTTTTTTCATTTTTCATTGCAAATGGCTGTTGGCATTAGTAGGCATGCACAGCTTTATCGAGGTAAACAAGGTGCGGCATTTAAAGATTGCAGGGTGAGTGTGTGTGTGTGTGTGCATACTGTATGTGCGTGTGTGTGTGAGAGAATCAATTAGTTAGGAGAAGCAGGGGCTTTATATGAACCTGTTTTTCTCATTTGTTTTTTGGCCCAAACAGCAAATGTCAAATCAGTGATTTGGTTTGGTCACACACCTCTCATTCACCTGGGAGGTATAATACAAAGCAAAATCAATTAGTTAGCCGGACAACTTTGATAGACAACCAGAAATAACTATTGATTTTATGGTTTGTTAAGGAAGCTAAACCAAGATATGTGTTTTTGGTTGTTGAGACAGTTGGATGCCCATTTCAAGGTTATCTTTCCAAAAAATAAAAATAAATTCAGAATATTAAGGCAAGTTAGCTAGCTAACTCCTTGATCCTTCTTTGTAGTATCCTCTCTGAAATAAATGTATAATCTGGAGCCAGATACCTTTCATGGGGTAGCAATCCTGATAAATGTATGTCCGCAAACACAAAAACACATTGCATGGCCAGTTGACCAGTGGAGGTGTACCTCCCTCTGTGCATGTGCATTGTCGTGTCTTTGGCATCATTAAAGTGAAGACTATTGTTTTATCAAATCAATTCTCTGTAATTATTATTACGTGATTAAAGTAATCATGTAAATGTAATTAACAAGGAAGTCGGGGCACCAAGGAAAATCTTCAGATTACAAAGTTAGAATATTTTAATATCTGATCAATTAGTCTTCATATTAATTAATGAATCTTTACCTCACGTTAGTCTCATTCCAAACGTTGTAAATTGTTGGTTATCTGCACGAACCCAGTCTTTACTATGAATCATCAATATACCAATTGTCTTAATAATTTATTTACTAACTAAATAATCACAGAAATGCATAAACAAACAACACAGTAGATATGGTTACAAGGAAATGATGGGGGAGGTTCCCTAGTGGGCTAAGCCAATATGACGGCTTGGTGGACAAAGGGAAGTGGGTGTGGACTGAGAACAGCGGGAAAGACAAAAAAGGAATCACTACACAGTTGATAATTATATTAATTGAAATGCTAATCCTTTGCACATGAACGCTCACTCATTCGGGAATAATCGCAATCAATATATATTTACGCCCAGTGTGTCGTCGTGATCTCTGTTGGAATCGTCAGTCTGCGGAGAGTCCGTTCATCAGAGCGTCTCGCTCTCTGCTTCCCTGAAGTCTTTCGTGGTTAGAATGGATACTTCAGAGTACCATTCAGAAATGTTCTCATATAATAGTGGTTTCGGCGGATGTCGGTCTTCGCATCCTAGGTTGACATAATTTCTAGCTGCAGACCAGTAATTATTATCTAAAATTTCTTCTTATTTGGTAGGGATCGATAGTCTCAGAGTTTAACCATTTCAAGCCATGTAGCCAATGCTCCACGTGGTATGGTTAGGAATTCAACAACCATTGCAAACTTACCGGACACTGAGGTTTTTGTGGTCTAAACTCAACCTGTGCCCCCTCAGGTGTCCATCGAGGTACGCTTGGTCTAAAGAGGATTTCCTCAGGAAGGGGTTTGATTAGCAACAGTAGAAAAGGGCTGTTCCATGACGCCAGATCAATGATGTAAGGTGATGTTATTCATTTTATACAAGAATTAGATGCAAACCCCATAATTGAGAAATGTACATATTCAGAGATCTAGTTATGTGTGTTTCCTGTCCTCTCTGAGGTCACCAAACAAAACACACTCGTCGTACCCGTCCCTTAAGTGTCCACGGACCATTCCCATCATCTCACAAGTGGACCTTTTGTATCAAATCCCCATTTTGGGGATTTAGGAGTTTGCCATGTGAAATCATTTGCGTCTCTTTCTGCATGGCCAGGGGGAGAGAGTCTCCTCCAGGAATTTATGACTTGAGATAACAGAACCTGGGTGTAGGAAAGAGAGAGAGGGGGATGCCACGATCTATACCCAGAAAGGGCCATGTCATGACAGCATGGTTAATGGTAGTTCACCTGCTGTGATCATCACATAGAAGGGAGATTATCTTCCTCTCTTTCCCTCTCTCCCTTTTACCCATGTCTCTCCCTCCCTCTGCTCCACCTATTACACCCCCCCTTCTCTCTTTCCTCCACTCTCACTCTCTCTCTCTCCCCAAATCTTGGTAGAGAACAGAGATGCATCTAAGGGCTGTGGTTGCTTGGTAACCAGGAGACCGACAGTGGTTAAAGCATATAGCAGTGACTGCAACACTTGGAAATAAGCAAAAAAGGGATGAATTCTGATTTCATTTAAAAGCACATAAATCGAACGCAATTCCCTATTTATGCACTTTTCTTAAGCATGAGAATAGCATGCAAGATCAAATAAATAAAGATGTGGCAGAGGTGTGTCTACAGATATGCTGTACTCTGACCTTAACTTAATTCCCTAATAATTCCACCACCTTTACGCGCAGTGAAACGATGAATAAGGTCAAGCAACCTGTCGGTTCCAAGTGGAACAACATCTACTTTCTTTCTTTCCGATCGGAATATCACCAGTCTACGTGCACTGTAAATTACAAGTGGCTAAGAGCTATTGATAAGGGCTAGGTCAATTAGTATTTGGATAAGGGGATTGTAAAAATAAATGACATGTTTTAGATCTATTTTACCTTATGATCACTGGAGACGAATGTGAAACCAGTCATATGGCAGCAAACTGAAGCGTATCAACATATCTACTTTCCCACAGTTTATGAAATGCTGGCCTTATAACTTGCCGGGGTTCCATTTTAAGACCCAAGCTATAGGCTTCTGTAGCAAAGTCCAAATGACCGTATAGCACCAAACCTACAGAGTTGATTTGATTTCTGGAATGTTTTAATTATATGGCGACATTTTTTACTGTATTTCAATTTTTAAATTTGTATAGTGTTAAATATGAAATTTGGTAGCCACCTTTAGTTTTTAGTTATACCCACATCCATTTATAACTGTCACTTTAGTGTTCGTTTCCTTACATTTTGCATCATTATGTTACATCGTTAGTTTACCTTTCTTTCCTCTGACACGTTCGTGTGGTTGTTCATGAGGATTGCTAACAATAGTGGATGATATTAGGCTAACGTATAACAACTTCTGCAATAATCTGGGACATGTAGCCTATTTGAATCATTATGGAACGCAGACCATACAGCACATTAAACCTGGAACCTGGCGCACGGTTCACAATGACTGGACCGTTGCCATCACAGTTCCATGATTAATGGGGATTATAGGGTAGATGTATAGGGCTACTGTTCAAACCCTATTGTACACTTTTCTCACCTTCCAATATTTCATAGTTTGAACAATTGAATATGACAACATAACGCTCAGGAAGGAGACGCGTTCTGTCTCCTAGAGATGAACGTAATCAGTCCAAGAACAACAGCAAAGGACCTTGTGAAGATGCTGGAGGAAAAGGTATAAAAGTATCTATATCCACAGTAAAACGAGTTCTATATCAACATAACCTGAAAAGCTGCTCAGCAAGGAAGAAGCCACTGCTCCAAAACCCCCATAAAAAAGTCAGACTACAGTTTGCAACTGCACATGGGGACAAAGATTGTATTTTTTGGTCCTCTGGTCTGATGAAACAAAAATAGAACTGTCTGGCCATAATGACCATCGTTATGTTTGGAGGAAAAAGGGGGAGGCTTGCAAGTCGAAGAACACCATCCCAATCTTGAAGCGCGGGGGTGGCAGCATCATGTTGTGGGGGTGCTTTGCTGCAGGAGGGACTGGTGCACTTCACACAATAGATGGCCTCATGAGGAAGTAAAATTATGTAGATATATTGAAGCAACATCTCAAGATATCAGTCAGGAAGTTAAAGCTTGGTTGCAAATTGGTCTTCCAAATGGACAATGACCCCAAGCACACTTCCAAAGTTGTGGCAAAATGGCTTAAGGACAACAAAGTCAAGGTATTGGAGTGGCCATCACAAAGCCCTGACCTCAATCCCATAGAAAATTTGTGGGCAGAACTGAAAACGTGTATGCGAGCAAGGAGGCCTACAAACCTGACTCAGTTACACCAGCTCTGTCAGGAGGGATGGGCCAAAATTCAGCCAACTTATTGTGGGAAGCTTGTGGAAGGCTATCCGAAACAATTGACCCAAGTTAAACTATTTAAAGGCAATGCTACCAAATACGAATTGAGTGTATGTAAACTTCTGACCCACTGGGAATGTGATGAAATAAATAAAAGCTGAAATAAATCATTCTCTCCACTATTATTCTGTCATTTCACATTCTTAATATAACGTGGTGATCCTAACTGACCAAAGGCAGGAAGTTTCTACTTTATTAAATGTCAGGAATTGTGAAACAGTGAGTTTAAAAGTATTTGGCTAAGGTATATGTACATTTCCGACTTCAACTGTATATATACAGTACCAGTCAAAAGTTTGGACACATCAACTAATTCCATGGTTTTTTATTTTTTTGACTATTTTCTATACATTGTAGAAAGTAGCCACCCTTTGCCTTGATGACAGATTTGCACACTCTTGGCATTCTCTCAACCAGCTGCATTAGGTAGTCACCTGGAGTGCATTTCAATTAACAGGTGTGCCTTGTTAAAAGTTAATTTGAGGAATTTCTTTCCCTCTTAATGCTTTTGAGCCAATCAGTTGTGTTATGACAAGGTAGGGGTGGTATACAGAAGACAGCCCTATTTGGTAAAAGACCAAGTCCATATTATGGCAAGAACAGCTCAAACAAGCAAAGCGAAATGACAGTTCATCATTACTTTAAGACATGAAGGTCAGTCAATCTGGAAAATTCCAAGAACGTTTCAAGTTTCTTCAAGTGCAGTAACAAAATCATCAAGTGCTATGATGAAATTGGCTCTCATGAAGACCGCCACAGGAAAGGAAGACCCGGAGTTACCTCTGCTGCAGAGAATACATTCATTTGAGTTACCAGCCTCAGAAATTGCAGCCGAAATAAATGTTTCACTGAGTTCAAGTACAGACACATCTCAACATCATCTGTTCAGAGGAGATTGCGTGAATCAGGCCTTCATGGTCGAATTGCTGCAAAGAAACCACTACTAAAGGACACCAATAAGAAGAAGAGACTTGTTTGGGACAAGAAACACGAGCAATGGACATTAGACCGGTGTAAATCTGTCCTTTGGTCTGATGAGTCCAAATTTGGGATTAATGGTTCCAACCGCCGTGTGTTTGTGAGATGATGTGTGGTCTCCGCATGTGTGGTCTCCACCGTGAAGCACGGAGGAGGTGTGATGGTGTGGGGGTGCTTTGCTAGTGACACTGTCTGTGATTTATTTAGAATTCAAGGCACACTTAACCAGCATGGCTACCACAGCATTCTGCAGTGATTCTCCATCCCATCTGGTTTGCGCTTAGTGGGACTATCATTTGTTTTTCAACAGGACAATGACCCAACACACCTCCAAGCTGTATAAGGGCTATTTGACCAAGAAGGAGACTGATGGAGTGCTGCATCAAATGACCTGGCTTCCACAATCACCCGACCTCAACCCATTTGAGATGGTTTGAGATGAGTTGGATCGTAGAGTGAAGGAAAAGCAGCCAATAAGTGCTTAGCATATATAGGAACTCCTTCAAGACCGTTGGAAAAGCATTCCAGGTGAAGCTGGTTGAGAGAATGCCAACAGTGTGCAAAGCTGTCATCAAGGCAAAGGGTAGCTACTTTGAAGAATCTAAAATGTGAAATATATTTGGATTTGTTTAAAAAAAAAAATGGTTTCTACATGATTTCATGTGTGTTATTTCATAGTTTTGACGTCTTCACTATTATTCTATAATGCAGAAAATAGTAAAAAAATTAAGAAAAACCCTTGAATGAGTAGGTGTGTCCAAACTTTTGACTGGTCTGCAGGCCGACAAAAGGGGGGCTGCCACTTGCTCATCGCTGCATTACATAATGTAAGCTTGGACACCAGTGTACATTTTGGTTAACACGCTTGCCATTTAAACTGTTTTGTGGAGTGGACTGGAGAGGTTAGTGCAGGACTAACATAACAGGATCTACATCCAGAAAATATGGACTGCTGACTGATTCCTCTTCAGCCTGCCTGTTAAGGCCTGGTAACACGTGGAGCAGCACTAAGGGGTGTATAGTAGTGGTGGTGCTGTGTTGAACCCTTTATTACTATACTATGAGTGTAAAAAAATAGTCGTCAGCAGCGCAGGGAGAAAAAAATGATCTCAGCACCCCCACACCTAAACATCTTACCCCGGCCATGAGAGTCAATACATAGCTTTATTCTCTCTCCACAAATTCAATCTCACTCATCTATCGCCTCACATCAACACACCAGGCAGGTGTAGAGGTTCCCTTTGAGCATATGATCGCGAGGCAGGCTTCTCAGCTCTCTCTCTCTCGCGCTCTACAATGGGCCTGACGTCACTTGGGTTTAATAACGCTGCACCGCTCGCAGACGTTAGTCTTTACCGTTCTGGCTATCGAGCTCTAGTCACTCTCCCCCGCGCGCGTCAATGCTTCAGGTCGCACCTGCCCTCGGTGTCTCGCCCATGAGAGGGAAACAGAACAAAAACGAGGGCTTTAGCTGAGCCGTTTCGAAGAAAGGAACGCTTTTGATTTTCTATAAAGACGGTTTTCTCCTAAAGCTCTGTGTGAAACGAAGGTAGGTAGCCCACATCGTCCTTTTACATGGAAACTTAAACTTGGTGAATAGAAGGTATGCTACTTATTTGACTTATGATAATATTGTTTATCAGTTTGTTTCGTTTTTGGGAGTTAAGTTGAAGTTTTATCCACGATCATAGCCTATTATTCAGTTTCAAGTTTCAGCACCATGGATAGCTCCTCGAGTGCTGCTGTTCATGTGGTCTCTTAACTTGGACACATTACCGTGTTGTCATAACCGTTTTAGATATCTGTCTCTTGTGAGGTTTTAATGAATCAGGGTTAATGTTTTTACCCTGCAGTTATTAAGTTGCCCAAGTTTCAGCACCATGGTTGGCTCCTACTTTGCTGTCCACCCATACAGAAGCCTAATATAGCGACATACACTGAGGGTACAAAACATTAGGAACACCTTCCTAATATTGACTTGCACCCCCTTTTGCCCACAGAACAGCCTCAATTTGTCGGTGTTGAAAGCCTTCCTTAGGGATGCTGCCCAATGTTGACTCCAATGCTTCCCACAGTTGGCTGGATGTCCTTTGGGTGGTGGACCATTCTTGATATACATGGAAAACTGTTGAGCATGAAAGCGTGGCAGCGTTGCTGTTCTTGACACACTCAAACCAGTACGCCTGGCACCTCTACCCCGCTCAAAGGCATTTAAATATTTTGTCGTGCTCATTCAACCTCTGAATGGCATACATACACAATCCATGTCTCAATCGTCTCAAGGCTTAAAAATCCTTCTTTAACCTGTCTCCTCCCTTTCATCAACACTGGTTGAAGTGGATTTAAGAGGTGACATCAATAAGGGATCATAGCTTTCACCTGGATTCACCTGGTCAGTCTATGTCATGGAAAGAGCAGGTGTTCCTAATGTTTGTACACTCAGTGTATATTTCAAATAAATAGCTAAGAAAATAGCTACACAGACTATTTGAGTTAACCCTGGATAATGCAGAGACAGAGAGTCAAATGAAATTCTACACAAGATGAAGAATTCCAGGTTAATGTTCATGAACATCAAATTGATACTTACAATGCAGATTTCTTATCCTCCAGGGTCAATTTTCAGAGTCACAAGTTGACAGTTACCCTGTGGATAATGCAGAGACAGAGAGTCAGTGAAACTATTCCACACAAGATGAAGAACAAGGGGTTCATTAATGTTCAGGAACTAGCTAACTAAATTATACAAAAGACTAACTTACATTGGCTGTGGTCTGTCCATAGGCAGTTGAGGCTCCAGACCAACTACCTTTTTAGCTAGAAATAATCTAGCTATTTAGCCAGTCCTAGCTAAATTGCTCTCAGAGAAACCCAACGCTCACTGCAAGCAACATTTAACATGAACTAGCTAGCTTTGGCAATTCAATTATATCCAACATATACAGTACATGATGTGGTGGCAAGCTAAAACAGCTAGCTAAATTCAAAGGATGCGTTTGTAAATTCCCTCTGGCTATCTACTCCGATTTCAGAGTGTACCAGAGTGATGCAGGTCATGTTCCTCTTCACTCTGGTAAACACACACTATATCAAATCGAAGTTTATCTGTCACATGCACAGGATACAGAAGGTGTAAACGGAACAGTGAAATGGTTACTTGCATAGTTGAGTCTTTTGTTTAGACATGTAGCTAGCTAGCTAGCTAGACAATGAACCATAATCCCAACTCATAACGTTACTACCTGAATCTGCTGGTAGCTAAAGGTAACCAACTATGGTTACCGTTCAATGTTAGCTAGCTATAAATAGCAATGCAAATTGCTCTGAGATACGAATAATATTACTACACAGATCATACATGTAACGTTAGCTAGTGAGCCAGACAGTTAACGTTAGCTAGCTAGCTAACAGTATGCTTTAACTTGCAATGAAAATGACTTTGACAAAATTAGAAACGTATAATATCAAAAAAAATGCTAGCTAGACTATCTTACCCGTATACATGGATGAACGCTTCTCCCTCTCTGTCATGGTTGCCATGGTGTCCCTTAGTGAAACTAAACCACAATCTCTCTCTATCCCATTCTCTCTCCAGGAGGGGAAAGCAGACATGTGCGCAGACATGAACAAGACTTTCCAGTGTAACGACACCGCAATGACGGTTGTGGTGGCTGGAGAGACTCTCCCGTGGATGGAGACCGACTTTCCAGAGCGCAATGTCAGCCTGGGGCTCTCCACCGCCCCTCTGGACTTCCCCATCAACCCATGGGACATCATGCTTTGCATGTCGGGCACTGTCATCGCCTGCGAGAATGCCATCGTGGTGGCTATCATCTTCTATACACCCACCCTGCGCACCCCCATGTTCGTGCTCGTAGGAAGCCTAGCCACAGCGGATTTACTGGCAGGCATGGGATTAATCCTCAACTTTGTGTTCCAGTACGTTCTCTCCTCAGAGACTATCAGCCTTATTACTGTTGGGTTCCTAGTGGCCTCCTTCACGGCGTCCATAAGTAGCCTGCTGGCTATAACAGTGGACCGGTATTTCTCTTTATACAATGCACTGACTTACTTCTCAGAGAAGACGCTCCACTACGTGCACCTGATGCTGGTGAGCACATGGGGTGTGTCTCTGTGCCTGGGCCTGCTGCCTGTGCTAGGCTGGAACTGCCTGGACGACCCAAGCTTGTGTAGCATCGTGCACCCACTCACTCGCAGCAATGTGACATTGTTGGCGGTCTCTTTCTTCATCATCTTCATAATCATGCTGACCCTCTATTTCAAGATCTGCAAGATCGTGTGCCGCCACGCGCACCAGATCGCTCTTCAACAGCACTTCTTCACCACATCGCACTACGTGGCCACCAAGAAGGGCGTGGCCACGCTCGCCATCATCCTAGGCACCTTCGGCTCGAGCTGGCTACCCTTCGCCATCTACTGCCTGGTGGGAGAGCGCGAATACCCGTCGGTATACACGTATGCCACGCTTCTTCCGGCCACCTACAACTCCATGATCAACCCAATCATCTACGCCTACCGTAATGCCGAGATCCAGCGCTCGCTCTACGTCCTCTTCTGCGGCGGCTTTCAGAGCAACGTAGCCACACACTCCAGGTCACCCAGTGAAGTTTAGAGGGGTGCTGAGTGAACGTATGTGTGTGTGTACGTGTGCATGTTGACAACCGACAATTGGCTTTCAGTTGACCGTTAAATCCTTTAAACAAAATGTGTGTCTAACAAGCATCTGCACTTTATTGCGACTGAAGACACAGTCCGTCTGAAATGCTGTGAACAACAGCTTTTGTAAAGAAAAAAAATACGGCATTATGTATTTATATGAGCAAAGAATGAAAAAACGAGCACTTTATTGAATGTATTTGAAATGCCAAAGCAGTATTGCATAGGCCTATATATGTTGGAGTAATTGGCTACTTTGTATTTGTCAGTACTGTGGGTCAATTTTGATTTTGTTAAGTTGTCTATTTGATTGTACATTTTATACGAGATGAGTATATGAATAAAATGAGAAAATAAGTGTGCGCCTCGTGTTTGACTGCCACATGTTTCTCTGTAAGTGTTCTGTTGCCGCACCTGGGTTGTTTTAACTTTTTTCGCTCAGCATCTTCCTGTCTTCTAACTCAGGGGCATCAATTGAGTATGGCAGAGTGTGGAAGTCTCCATACCCTAGCTCAACACAAATAATTTAAATTAGGCTACTAAAGTCTTTCCAATCCCAATTAAAAGGGAAATGCAGTTGGTTAGGACCATGCGCAATCGCTCAGGAAGGGTGTTTGTCCGGCTGGATGCCTTTGAGAGAGCACATTGACGCAGCTGCAGTGAACAGAGCAACTTTTTTCTCAAAATACTGCAGAGGTGGAAGATGGTTATAGATGGCTAGGTAACTGCTGTTTGACTTGACATGAAACTAAACTAGAGTTTTTAATCCAGCTGAGCTAGCGCGTAATGTATCAGCTAATGTTGATGTGTTTGTAGAATGTTGTTGTTTATCGATTGAGGTGAATGAAGCTACAGCAGCAAGGTGATAATGGAAGGATTACATAGTGAAAGTCTACACACCCCCTTGCAAAGTCTTCACATTTTGGTGCCTTCAATCTTAAAAGGGATCATTTTCGATTTTTTTCCATACCGATCTACACAACCTACCCCACATTTTCAAAGTGAAAGACAATTTCTTTTACATTTTTCAAATGAATAATAATTTAAAAAATCTTGATTGTGTATGTCTTCACACCCCAGAGTTAATACTTGGTGTAAGTACCTTTGGCAGACCTAAGAGCTGTGAATAATCCTGAACAAGATTTTACCAACATTGCACAACTCTTAGGGCAACATATATCATTTTTTTGTCAGAATTGCTCAAGCTCAGTAAATTTGGTTGAGAATCATTGATGGAGAGCAATATTCAAACCTTAAGCACATTTGAGTCAGGACTGAGACTGGACCAGGACCACTTAGGAACACTCAACACCTCTTGGCATGCTATTCTGGTGTGTCTTTGGGATTACATTTTTTGTAGTTGTCCCGCTGTGAAATAAAACTCTATCCCAGGGTTTTCAGAAGACTGAGGTAGGTTTTCCTCTAACCTGGGCTTTGCTCATTTGATATTTATTTTGATCCTGAAAAACTCCCCAGTCCCTGCTGGTGACAAGCATATGCAAAACATGATGCTGCCACTACAATTCTTGAAAATACAGTGGGTTTCAGGATGTGTTGTGTTGAATTGGATTTGACCCAAACCTCTAGTTATTTTTTTTATTTTTTTTATTCTATTGGATAACAATCTGTTCTTAACCAAGACAAAAAAATATATATAACAAACTTTTTCCTGCATAACATAGGTACAGCAGAGCCCCTTCGTTGCATGGGAGACTTTCAAATGTGCCATCAGAGGTCATGCAAATAAATACTAATCTTTAAAACGAAAACATTTGAAGTCAAAAGAGATAGAGGAACGAACAAAGGAAAAGGAGGAACTAGCAGAACAGATGGATGGCAATAAACACTGTACCGTAGAGGCACAGAATAAGTTAGAGGAAAAACAAAAATAACTGGAGGAACGATCAAGAACGATCAAGTATCACACTTTTATTACACATTCATCACAAGTAAAGCAAGCTTGAAGGAAAATTGTGAAAATGCACCACATTCTTGGTAACACTTTACTTGACACTCAGTGTCATAAGACGTTATGACACAGTCATAACCATGTCATAATATGTCATAACAGCGGACAAAACGTGTCATTACCCGTCATAATATGGTCATAACACTGTCATGACCCATATATTTACAACTGTTGTGACATATATTGCTTTATTTTATGGCTGGTTATGACACCTACATAAGAGTGTCAAAACCCACATTTATTCCCGTCCCAAAAATCCCTGCCTAGAAGTTTCCTTTCGTTTAAAAGTTTGTTTCTTAAATCCTTTGTTGGTGTTGTTATGAATTCTTTACATATTTTAAATAGCTTGTAGAAAATACACATATCCCGTCACTTTACTTGGACTAAGAAAATACACTTTATGACACTGTCAAGAACCGTTATCGCCATCGTAATCATATGCCCTTATATCAGTTATCAGTCAAAAGGAGGGTGTCTTGTCCTGCTCCTGAAATCTGCTTCTTCATTCATCCCAGCAACAGAGCATTGGGGTAGGTGCATGTCTGACATTAATGTGTGCGCAATTAAAATTATAATCTAATATGGTCAATTAAAATAAACTCAGCAAAAAAAGAAACGTCCTCTCACTGTCAACTGTGTTTATTTTCAGCAAACTTAACATGTGTAAATATTTGTATGAACATAACAAGATTCAACAACTGAGGCATAAACTGAACAAGTTCCACAGACATGTGACTAACAGAAATGGAATAAGGTGTCCCTAAACAAAGGGGGGGTCAAAATCAAAAGTAACAGTCAGTATCTGGTGTGGCCACCAGCTGACTTAAGTACTGCAGTGCATCTCCTCCTCATGGACTGCACCAGATTTGCCAGTTCTTGCTGTGAGATGTTACCACACTATTCCACCAAGGCACCTGCAAGTTCACAGACATTTCTGGGGGGAATGGCCCTAGCCCTCACCCTCCGATCCAACAGGTCCCAGACGTGCTCAATGGGATTGAGATCCGGGCTCTTCGCTGGTCATGGCAGAACACTGACATTCCTGTCTTGCAGGAAATCATGCACAGAACGAGCAGTATGGCTGGTGGTATTGCCATGCTGGAGTGTCATGTCAGGATGAGCCTGCAGGAAGGGTACCACATGAGGGAGGAGGATGTCTACCCTGTAACGCATAGCTTTGAGATTGCCTGCAACGACAACAAGCTCAGTCCGATGATGCTGTGACACACTGCCCCGGACAATGAAGGAACCTCCACCTCCAAATCGATCCTGCTCCAGATTACAGGCCTCGGTGTAACGCTCATTCCTTCGACGATAAACGCAAATCCGAGCATCACCCCTGGTGAGACAAAACCGCGACTCATCAGTGACGAGCACTTATGCCAGTCCTGTCTGGTGAGGACCTGCCTTACAACAGGCCTACAAGCCCTCAGTCCAGCCTCTCTCAGCCTATTGCAAATAGTCTGAGCACTGTTGGAGGGATTGTGCGTTCCTGGTGTAACTTGGGCAGTTGTTGTTGCCATCCTGTGCATGTCCCGCAGGTGTGATGTTCGGATGTGCCGATCCTGTGCAGGTATTGTTACACGTGGTCTGCCAATGCAAGGACGATCAGCTGTCCGTCCTGTCTCCCTGTAACGCTGTCTTAGGCATCTCACAGTACGGACATTGCAATTTATTGCCCTGGCCACATCTGCAGTCCTCATGCCTCCTTGCGGCATGCCTAAGGCACGTTCACCAAGTTGAGCAGAGGCCCTGGGCATCTTTTTAAAAATGTTTTTCAGAGTCAGTAGAAAGGCCTCTTTAGTGTCCTAAGTTTTCATAACTGTGACCTTAATTGCCTACCGTCTGAAAGCTGTTAGGGCCTTAACGACCGTTCCAAAGGTGCATGTTCATTAATTGTTTATGGTTCATTGAACAAGCATGGGAAACAGTGTTTAAAACCTTTACAATGAAGATCTGTGAAGTTATTTGGATTTTTACGAATGATCTATGAAAGACAGGTTCCTGAAAAAGGTATGTTTCTTTTTTTGCTGAGGTTATATGTATATACAGTTGAAGTCAGATGAATGTAGTACTTTCAGGTGTTTGGAAATTGCTCCCAAGGATGAACCAGACTTGTGGAGGTCTACAATTTTTTTCTGAGGTCTTGGCTGATTTCTTTTGATTTTCCCATGATGTCAAGCAAAGAGGCACTGAGTTTGAAGGTAGGCCTTGAAATATATCCACAGGTACACCTCTAATTGACTCAAATTATGTCAATTAGCCTATCAGAAGCTTCTATAGCCATGATATCATTTTCTGGAATTTTCCAAGCTGTTTAAAGGCACAGTCAACTTAGTGTATGTAAACTTCTGACCCACTGGAATTGTGATACAGTGAATGATAAGTGAAATAATTTGTCTGTAAACAATTGTTGGAAAAATTACTTGTGTCATGCACAAAGTAGATGTTCTAACCGACTTGCCAAAACTAGAGTTTGTTAACAAGAAATTTGTGGAGTGGTTGAAAAACGAGTTTTAATGACTCCAACCTAAGTGTATGTAAACTTCCAACTTCAACTGTATATACTAGGCAGTGTCAGAGGAAGGCTCGAAAAATTGTCAAAGACTCCAGTCACCCAAGTCATAGACTGTTCTCTCTGCTACCGCACAGCAAGTGGTACCGGAGCGCCAAGTCTTGGACCGAAAGGCTCCTTAACAGCTTCTACCCCCAAGCCTTAAGACTGCTGATCAACTAAACTAATCAAATGGCCACCCGGACTATTTACATTGAACCACCCCCCCCCTCCCCCTTTTGTTTTTACACTGCTGCTACTCGCTGTTTATCATCTATGCATATTCACTTTGTAAATGACCTCATTTAACCGGTAACCCCACACATTGACTTGGTACCGCCCGCTGTATATAGCCTCATTATTGTTATGTACATGTATTGTGTTACCTTGTGATTCTTTTACTTTAGTTATTTAGTAAATATTTTATTAACTCTATTAACTCTAAGCACCTGTTGTATTCGGTGCGTGACAATTTTTTTATATATATATTTTTTGATTTAAAGACCTCCAGAACACACTGGATTCTCCAATTTGTTGAATGAACTACAGTACATGACAAAATACAAACCATTCAACCCAAAAAGTCATTTGGTTTTGATGGTATCCTAAATGAAATGACAAAATATACAGACTACAAATTCCAAGTAGCTATGCTGAAACTTTTCAACATCATCCTCAGCTCTGGCTGATATTTGGATCCAATATTTGGATCCAAGGACTGATCACCCCAATCCACAAAAGTGGAGAAAAATTGGACCCCAATAACTACTGTGGGATATGCGTCAACAGCAACAGAAAATACTCTGCATTATCATTAACAGCAGAATCCTTCATTTCTGCATTGACAACAAAGTCATGAGCAAATGTGACCCGATTCAGGAAACTAGGCGTATGTCGCAAGTCACTACTTCACAGGAGAGCCGTTTGAACGTAAAAAATATAGAAATGCCTTCTCGGGACATGTGAACTTTAATGTGACTTAATAACAAACTTGTATGCCATCTGTAAATACAAATAAAATGGTTAAATTACGACACTTGTTGGTTAAGTCCCAGAAAGGCTAGCAACCTTCCCACTAGCCATGATTGGCTGAGATAATGAGTGGGCTGGACATGCCGGGAGAGGAGTTCGGATTGGTCTGCCATATTCAAGGCTTCTGTCTATTTGAGCTCGTCAGTCTGCGTTGGTAATCCTGTCGAACACGTCTTTTAATTTTTTTTATTGTGTAGTGGAGCTGCATGAGTGTTGCTCTCCACTTTCTGGAGGATCACGTTTTGAAATCAGTGGAATTAGAGTATGATAGCTAAAGAGATGGAGAAAACACTTGTCTCCAGATTACATCTTCAAACTAAGGGCAATCGTTGTATGGCATTCCTGACCGGTAGACGCGTCCATCATGCATAATGATGTATACAGGTAAGATAGTCTAGCGTTAGCTAGCTAACTTTTCAGATATTACATGTTACTAATTTTGACAGAAAGTGTTTTCATTTCAAGCTAAAGTGTACTGTTAGCTAACGTTAGCTGGCTGGCTCCCTAGCTGACGTTATTATTTGTTTCCCAGAGCCGTTTACTTTTCTAGTTCAAGCTTTATGTTATCTAGCTAACATTGGACCTGGTTCGTTAGCTCCCAGCACTGTGGCATTGTTGGAACGTTGTTCATTGTTGTTTAACTAGCTAACGTTAGCTGGCTGGCTCCCTAGCGGAGGTTATTATTTCTTTCCCAGAGCTGTTTGCTTTTCTAGTTAGAGCCTAATGTTAGACATTGTTGGCACTTTGTTCATTTTTGTGTAACTAGGTAATATTAGCTGGCTGGCTCGTTAGCTAACGTTACGTTACGTGGGTACATCACCCATTGAATATGTCCAGTTTCAGTAAATGTCTTCTAAAAAGCGTAATGAAATTGTTGCAGCAGAGCTGGCTGAGCTGTTTTCATTTTATCCGGAGGTAAACAAATCATTGGCCAGAGCGTCAAGTGTGCACTCCGAGAGCAAAAAGAGATGGGTCCTATCCTATGGCTTTCACTAGATGTCAACAGTCTTTATTCAAGGTTTCAGGCTTGTTTTTTGAAAAACGAACAAGTATTTGGAGTTTTGGTGAGAAGCGCACGGAACAATATCAGTATCAGGGCGCGTGCTTACTAATTTTGCTTTCCTATTAAACATTCTACTTTCAGTATGAAATAATATAGATAATTTACATTTTAGAGTACCTGAGGATTAAATAGAAATGTCATTTGACTTGTTTGGACAAAGTTTAGCGGTAGCTTTTTGGACTCCTTTGTCTGCATGTTGAATGAGTCAACTAAACAGTATTTTTGGGATATAAAGAAGGATTTTATCTAACAAAACGACCATTTATGTTGTAGCTGGGACCCTTGGGATTGCAAACAGAGGAAGATCTTCAAAAGTAAGTGATTTATTTAAATCGCTATTTGTGATTTTGTGAAGCCTGTGCTGGTTGAAAAATATGTTGATTAGGGGCGCCGTCCTCAGACAATCGCATGGTATGCTTTCGTCATAAAGCCTATTGGAAATCGGATGACACAGTTAGATTAACAAGAACTTAAGCTTTTAAATGATATCAGACACTTGTATGTTCATGAATGTTTGAATTGCGCGCCCTCCAATTTCACCGGATGTTGTCGGCTGGTGTCCCGCTAGCCTATCCCTAAGAAGTTTTAAAATTGTATGAACTGCCTTAATTTTGCTGGACCCCAGGAAGAAGAGCTGTGCTTTGGCAGCTAATGAGGATCCTAAAAAATTACAAATACAAATACAAACTGGACAGTTATATCTCAATCTCTTCATTCAACGACTCAATCGTGGCTGCTTTGTGTGATGTATTTTTGTCTCTACCTTCTTGCCCTTTGTGCTGTTGTCTGTGCCCAATAATGTTTGTTCCATGTTTTTTGCTGCAACCATGTTGTGTTGCTGCCTTGCTATGTTGTTTTCTTAGGTCTCTCTTTATGTAGTGTTGTGGTGTCTCTCTTGTGATATGTGTTTTGTCCTATATTTATATAGGCCTCCGCAAGAGGCCTTTTGCCTTTTGGTAGGCCGTCATTCTAAATAAGAATTTGTTCTTAACTGACTTGCCTAGTTTAATAAAGGTTCAATAAAATTGTCACGTTCCTGACCTTATTTCCTTTGTTTAGTCTTTGTTTAGTTGGTCAGGATGTGAGCTGGGTGGGTGTAGTCTATGTTTTGTGTTTCTATGTTGGGTTTGTTGTTTGGCCTAATATGGTTCTCAATCAGAGGCAGGTGTTTTGCATTGTCTCTGATTGGGAACCATATTAAGGTAGCCTGTTTGCACTGTTGGTTTGTGGGTGATTGTTTTGTGTCTTTGTGTACTGCACCAGATAGGACTGTTTTCGGTTTTCACATTTATGTCAGAGCCCTCGACTGGCAGCTTCATTAAATAGTACCCGCAAAACACCAGTCTCGACGTCAACAGTGATGAGGCGACTCCGGGATGCTGGCCTTCTAGGCAGAGTTCCTCTGTCCAGTGTCTGTGTTTTTTCCCCATCTTAATCTTTTCTTTTTCTTGGCCAGTCTGAGATATGGCTTTTTCTTTGCAACTCTGCCTAGAAGGCCAGCATCCCGGAGTTGCCTCTTCACTGTTGACGTTGAGACTGGTGTTTTGCGGGTACTATTTAATGAAGCTGCCAGTTGAGGACTTATGAGGCGTCTGTTTCTCAAACTAAACACTCTAATGTACTTGTCCTCTTGCTCAGTTGTGCACCGAGGCCTCCCACTCCTCTTTCTATTCTGGTTAGGGCTAGTTTGCGCTGTTCTATGAAGGGAGTAGTACACAGCGTTGTACGAGATCTTCAGCTTCTTGGCAATTTCTCGCATGGAATAGCATTCATTTCTCAGAACAAGAATAGTCTGATGAGTTTCAGAAGAAAGTACTTTGTTTCTGGCCAATTTGAGCCTGTAATCGAACCCACAAATGCTGATGCTCCAGATACTCAAATATTCTAAAGAAGGCCAGTTGTATTGCTTCTTTAATCAGGACACAGTTTTGATCAATTAGCCTTTTAAAATTATAAACTTGGATTAGCTAACACAACGTGCCATTGGAATACAGGAGTGATGGTTGCTGATTATCGGCCTCTGTACACGTAAGTAGATATTCCATAAAAAATCTGCCGTTTCCAGCTACAATAGTCCTTTACAACATTAAAAATGTCTACACTGTATTTCTGATCAAGTTGAAGTAATTTTAATGGACAGAAAATGTGCTTTTCTTTCAAAAACAAGGACATTTCTAAGTGACCCCAAACTTTTGAACGGTAGTGTAGTTGCGGAGAGTCCCTGTAATCCTAGATTCAGATCATTCAGGTGAGAAAAAACATCACCCAGATAGACCAGTCGTGTGAGAAACTCATCATTATGCAAGAGGTCAGACAAGTGAAAATTATGGTCAGTAAAGAAAACTTGTCAATACTTTCCCATTGATAACCAGCGCACCTCTGTATGTTGTAAAAGCGTTACATGGTTGCTGTCCATATCATTGCGTAATGCAGAAAATACACGAAAGTTTAGGGGCCTTGCTTTAACAAAAGTTAACCATTTTCACTGTAGTGTCCAAAACATATTTCAAGCTGTCAGGCATTCCCTTGGCAGCAAGAGCCTCTCGGTGGATGCTGCAGTGTACCCAAGTGGCGTCGGGAGCAACTGCTTGCGCGCGCGTTACCATTCCACTATGTCTCCCTGTCATGGCTTTCGCGCCATCAATACAGATACCAACACATCTTGACCATCAAAGTCCATTTGATGTCATTAAGCTGTCCAGTATCCTCTCATATTGTCCTGGTTCCCATAAACGTAACGGACACATACCAGCAGCTGTGCCAGGCTCGCCACGTCTGTTGACTCATCCAACTGTAACGCATATAATTCACCTGCTTGTATGCGACGCAGTAAATGTTTCAAAACATCTCCTGCCATGTCACGGTTCTAAGGGGATTAGTGTGCTTAATTTTAAGAAGTTATTTGGCCACCTTTAGTTGTTATACAAACCTTACAAAACATACTAAATAATATATGTGTGAAATTAGTTTTGATTTAGAATGGACAATTATCATTCACCTCTCTCAGAACAGGGGCATGGGAAAACAAAAGTTGTGATACAAACCTTATCAAAACATATGGGCCTATGGGCTCGGCTACAGGAGGTGTGCGACTAGGATTTGAAAAAGTCAACAAAAAAAGGCATGCGCTGTTTCTTGCCTAACTTTACAAGCTGGGATTCATTCACAAGTTATAATATATAATTCACAAGTAATAGGCTAATATTGTCACCCAACAGACTTTTCTTCATTTAATGTTGTCTTTACATATACTAAATAATATATGTGTGAAATTGGTTTTGATTTAGAATGGACAATTATCATTCACCTGTCTCGGAACAGGGGCATGGGAACACAAAAAATACATGTCAACTATACACTTAAATAGTGAATGGTTCATTTTCATGCCAGCCAGGTAGGCTATACTCTTGCTTAATATTAGGAAAGTTGATAAATAAATATAGTAGGCCTAGTCTATAGAAGGCTGATGGGATCCTCCTCTTTCTAATAGAGGTCATCAAAACTGTTTTCTTACGCAATTGCATAGCCTATAGAAATTTTGCGTAACATGAGCTCATGAGAGAGAGAGAGAGAGAGAGAGAGAGAGAGGCGATAAGAGTGGGAGAAAAGACAGTGGGGTTACAGTGAAAGGAAGCTAGGTAAGTGGAAACCCAGGTGCACTCTAAACCCCAGAGAAGATGATAGGTTGGGGGGTGTTGATCATTTCCTTTCAGGGTGACTTAAATTGACATGTCTCCTGCTATCATAAAGTAGAGGTGTTAGAGAGGTGAGGAAGCCATAACTTATAGTACCCACAGAGATGAACCCTTTGCCCTCTCCCTGCAGTGAATAAAGCCTCTCTAGATCAGTTCACACATCAAGTCTAAAAGCGCTTACAGACGGGCCGCGGTAAACGTACATTTAACTGCGTCAAAATCCGCCTACTGTGTGTAGAGACCACCGGTCCCTGTTGTTGTCAGCTCCAATGTTAAAATATTGTTTGACCGGTTGACAAGATTAAGTCTGCTCCTCTGTCGTGGTACAATGCGCGGTGGCCGCTCAAGACTTGTTTCATATTTTGGCGCCTCAAGCGCCAATCCGTTGGCGCCACTCACGGGAGTGAGTACCTCGAACCGTGCCCCTTGCAAAACTGCTTGCTCTTTGCTGCACCAGAAACAAACAAAAGCTCACGAACAGTGGTGGTGACAGCTTTCTACACAGAGGTAGACATGCACTTAGGTGCGCACGTGTGCTCTCAGGCAAGCACATGTTCACACACACACACACACGCACACGCACACACACACACACACACGCACAGTGCTGTGCTGCAGGAAAGTCCTTATAAGTCTCTGGTGTAAAAGCTGTTACAGAAACACAGGTGCTGCTGGTAATCTTGTTTGAGCGATCTTCCACCAGGCCAGTAGAAAGAAACTCACATTCTAGGTGTGTGCCGCCGTGCCTGTGTGCGCGCGTGCGCATCTACCATATTGTGTGTGTGTACTCAAATGTCATACCTGAGTAAAAGTAAAAGATACCTTAAAAGAAAACTGTTAGTCGCTTTTTTAAATTGCTAACAAGCATCGTCAATATTGAAGCCACTTTTTCAAAACTCTTCTCACAGTCTGCATTACCAACATGCATCTTGGCCAAACAGTTCATCTCACCTCCAAAACTTACTCAAACCACCAAAACTCTTCATGCATGTCTCAAAATAAGCTCGTTCGACCATAACACACGTAACACAATTCTCACTCAGAAAGCATACATTGTCACTCATAACACACTGACCTAAAAAAACACGAACAGGGAGCATTACATAAATTATGAACTTTTCTCTTTGAAGTTTGAATGATTTTTCACATAAATCAGTATTTCATTATAGAATAAGAATAACACCGTTTCACTTTATTGACTGTACTAAAGTATATGTCACAAGAATGAATCGGAAATGCAGCAATTTGCTTCAATAGCCTTTATTTTTTCTATATAGTAATTTACTTGTGAAAAAACAAATTCCTGAAATTCTAGGGCTACAATAACAATTACAAGAAAAACATCAACATGTATAGTATAATCACTCAAACTGTACAGTACTGTGAGGGTTCTAGTTCTCATCAACATGTATAGTATAACACTCATACTGTACAATACTGTGAGGGTTCTAGTTCTCATCAACATGTATAGTATAACACTCATACTGTACAGTACTGTGGGGGTTCTAGTTCTCATCAACATGTATAGTATAATCACTCATACTGTACAGTACTGTGAGGGTTCTAGTTCTCATTAACATGTATAGTATAATCACTCATACTGTACAGTACTGTGAGGGTTCTAGTTCTCATCAACATGTATAGTATAATCACTCATACTGTACAGTACTGTGAGGGTTCTAGTTCTCATCAACATGTATAATATAATCACTCATACTGTACAGTACTGTGAGGGTTCTAGTTCTCATTAACATGTATAGTATAATCACTCATACTGTACAGTACTGTGAGGGTTCTAGTTCTCATTAACATGTATAGTATAATCACTCATACTGTACAGTACTGTGAGGGTCCTAGTTCTCATCAACATGTATAGTATAACCACTCATACTGTACAGTACTGTGAGGGTTCTAGTTCTCATCAACATGTATAATATAATCACTCATACTGTACAGTACTGTGAGGGTTCTAGTTCTCATTAACATGTATAGTATAATCACTCATACTGTACAGTACTGTGAGGGTTCTAGTTCTCATCAACATGTATAGTATAATCACTCATACTGTACAGTACTGTGAGGGTTCTAGTTCTCATCAACATGTATAGTATAATCACTCATACTGTACAGTACTGTGAGGGTTCTAGTTCTCATCAACATGTATATTATAATCACTCAAACTGTACAGTACTGTGAGGGTTCTAGTTCTCCCTCTCTCCTGCATTTCACCACAAGTTCTCATCAACATCACATCTTATGTCTTCTGGCAATGTATCTTGGAAAGTATCTTCTGGATTGTCTAATCCAACCCTGGCAGTCTTCAGGAGAAGTGTCTCCACACCCTGCGTTCATGGCATCCAGTAAGGATATCTGGTCATGTGGATGGTGGTCATAAACCTTCCACCTCCACGTAGAGAAAACCTCCTCTATGGGGTTTAGGAAGGTGGAGTATGGAGGCAGGAATAGTGCTGACATCCTGGGATGTGCAGCAAACCAGTCTGTGACTGCAGCAGAGTAGTGGAATTCCACATTATCCCACACAACAACGAAGGTAGAGGAGTTTCTTGCCCCACTCTCCCCCGCTGGCACAAGTCGATTATGCAGGTCATCCAGAAAATAAATTAGCCTCTTTGTATTGTAGGGGCTAATGAGGGGTTTGTGTAACAGCAAACCGTCATTGGACAGTGCTGCACACATTGTGATGTTAGCTTCTCTCAGGCCTGGGACATCCTGGTTTCTCTCTGTCCAATCATATTTCTTCCCCTGCGGCGTGTTTTTGCCAGGTTGAATCCAGCTTCATCTACAAAGATGAATGTATGTGCAGTTTGCCTGGCTTCCATCTCCATTACTCTCTAAAATACAGTAAATCCAGTTTTACAGTACTTACATTATGCATAGCTGTGTATGTACCCTGTTTGGTTATTGAACAGACATCTTACCTGGACATATTGATAGTAGAGTTCTTTCACACATTCACCATTTCTCTCAAAGGGTACAGTGTACAACTGCTTCATCCTTATTTTATGTTTCTTTAACCTGTTATGGCTGCAAGGGGCAGTATTGAGTAGCCAGTTAAATCGTGCCCATTTCAAACGGCCTCGTACTCAATTCTTGCTCGTACAATATGCATATTATTATTACTATTGGATAGAAAACACTCTCTAGTTTCTAAAACCGTTTGAATTATTTCTCTGAGTGAAACAGAACTCATTCTGCAGCACATTCCTGACCAGGAAGTGGAATGTCAGAAATCGATGCTCTGTTCAACTTCCTGCCTATACATGGGCATGATACGTAAGAGTCTACGTACACTTCATACACCTTCCCCTGGTTGTCAAGAGGCGGTGAGAGAAGAAATTTCATGTTTATCTTGGTCTGAGGTGGAATTAAAGGTCTTTGTATGACGTGACCGTCCATTTCCTGTTTCTGGAGCGCGCGAAAGGGGACATGGATTTGCCTTCTGTTTAGCTGTCGTTATGGACGACTAACATCTCCGGTTTAGATTTTATTTGATACATGTGACCATATCATCGTAAAGTATGTTTTTTCAATATAGTTTAATCACATTATTGAAATTTTTTCGGGAGTTTTGCCGTGTTCTGTTCTCTGACTTTGTTGACGTTGGAGAGATCCGTGCCACTTGGCAAGTGCCCATGCTAAATCAAGAGGGAAATTTGCCGTTCCAGATCCAAACAACGACTGTTCTGGACAAAGGACACCTTGTCCAACATTCTGACGGAAGATCACCAAAAGTAAGAAACAATTTATGATGCTATTTCTAATATCTGTCGTGCATGTGAACTGGTCGTGGGCGCCCAAGTGTTTCTGGCTATTGTGGCTACGCTAATATAACGCTATATTGTGTTTTCGCTGTAAAACACTTGATAAATCGGAAATATTGTCTGGAATCACAAGATGCCTGTCTTTCAATTGCTGTACACTATGTATTTTTCAGAAATGTTTTATGATGAGTAATTAGGTATTTGACGTTGGTGTCTGTAAATATTATGGCTGCTTTCGGTGCAATTTCTGATTGTAGCTGAAATGTAAACTATGATTTATACCTGAAATATGCATATTTTTCGAACAAAACATATGCTATACAATAAATATGTTATCAGACTGTCATCTGATGAAGTTGTTTCTTGGTTAGTGGCTATTTATATCTTTATTTGGTCGAATTTGTGATAGCTACTGATGGAGTAAAAAACTGATGGAGTAAGAAAATTGGTGTCTTTTGCTAACGTGGTTAGCTAATAGATTTACATATTGTGTCTTCCCTGTAAAACATTTTAAAAATCGGACATGTTGGCTTGATTCACAAGATGTGTACCTTTCATATGCTGTATTGGACTTGTTAATGTGTGAAAGTTAAATATTTAAAAAAAATATCTTTTGAATTTCGCGCCCTGCACTTGAGCTGGATGTTGTCATAAGTGTACCGGTGTCGGGCTGCACCCCAAACAGGTTAAGAATCTGGCAATTGTCGTTGTGCTGACCGTATTTACATTCCCAAAAGTGATAGTCTGCCAGCACTCTGTCCCGAATTTCCAGCAGTTTTATTGCATTGTTGCAAATTACCATGTCAACAATGGCAATTTCCTGCACATCCGATAGTATTCCGCCTCTCCCTCCTGTGGGAGGCAACCTTTGGATCCTACTGTAAAACACAAAACAAACAGTAAATTTCAAAATGTCAGTACATGTAAAAATGTGAACATACTCTATTGTACTGTGATATGTAGTTCAATTATCATTGAAGGATGCACATCTCACCTGTTGTTTTGCCGGAAAATTCGTACCATTGATGCAACAGTTGAATGCTGAAAATTTGGTTGCACCCTTAAACCGGCCTCTCTCAAAGAGAGACCATGGTTTACAACATGGTCAATAATTGTGGCCCGTATCTCATCAGAGACCACCGCTCTTGGTCTTCCTCTCCTTTGTCCTCCACGCATTCTCCCTCTCCCTGCCACTCTTCTTTCCCCACCAACCTGTCTTCCTTGATCCATGTTTCCAAACTAAATCATTCCGAAGCCGTCCTCTTTCGTCTGTTTGGTAACGAGACTAAAAACATGACCTTTGGGTAGGCTTTCAGCTGAAATTGCAATCAGCTTTGTTTGGAATGATTCAATATTCTGCTGAGATTTTCTATATGTTTCAATCTGGCACTTATTGTAAGTACAGTGGTGGAAAAAGTACTCAGTTGACATACAAATTTGTTGTTTGTTTAAAAAAGTTAGATTTAGATTTGTCAGACGATGCTGCAGCACCCTCAGCACCCTTACTTCCTGTGGCTATGTATTTCCTGTGGTTATGTACTTCCTGTGGCTATACTATACATCAAATTCCTTATATTAAGCAAACCAGACGGCACAATTCCCTTGTTTATTTTTATTTAAGGACAGAGAGGGGCACACTCCAACACTCAGACATAATTTACAAACGCAGTATTTGTGTTTAGTGAGTCCGCCAGGTCAGAGGGAGTATGGATGACAACGTGTTATATTGATATGCGTTTGAATTAGACCTGTACTGTAATTAGACCATAAAAGCAGGGATGGAAAGAGTACTGTAAAAAAAAATACTAGAGTAAAAGTAAAAAGTAGCACATTTAAAAAGTACTCAGAACAAAAGTTACTATGTTACTTCAAAAATAATTAGCTATTTCAATTTTGATGGTTATTTTTATTCTCCTTTTACAAGAATGGAAGTTCATGTGAAAAGGGTGTGGCAATTGAATGCAAGCTTCACAAACAAATGAATATTTAAAAAAAAATACTTATATATATACTACTGTATATGTAATATTGTTTACATGTAATGCTTGACAGGATAAATGTTCCAGAAAACACCAGAAAATAACCAACAAGATAAGATCCAGCACAGCTGATTTTAATATTTAATATTAATCTTCACATACACACATTTTCAAAGGAATGTTCAAAAGGCATATTTTTTGTGGAACTAACTCTCGAACACTCAACTCACTTCTCTCTGAATTTGCCATTCAGTTTCAGTAGGAGCTGATTTTTTAAGTTAGAGTCTATCGTGGCTCGCTTTGCAGTGAAGTGCAGTCCAGCACAGCACAGAAGCTCACAGGCGGCAGATGCAGACAGGCCTGTGTTGAGTTTGAGGGACAACTTCTTTATGGACGGAAACAAATGAAGTAAATCAATTTTGTCCGATGGACTAGCCAGATACCCATCCAGCTCCCCTGTACCAAATGCTCTAATGTTGAGGTGAGTCCATGACTGGCTGTACCCAAACATAGTTATATGCAAAGGTTATTGTCCAGCACCTGTAACGCAACTTAAGTAATGAAAAACATAACAAAACAACAGTTAAAGAAAAGACTCAAAGACCAAAAGATATCATCATATGGACAATGAGGTTAAAACCTTTTGGAGTAAAGAAATCACACCGCCTGTGATGACATCAGCTTTGCCAGTCCAAGACGTCTGGAACTTTGGCAGAAAGATTGCACTGGCAATAAGCTGTGGCTCCTCCATCATTTCTCCAAAGCGCTTTTGGAGACCGTTCTGAATGGCTCTGATAAGGGCTAGGCACATTTGGCAAGATGCTTTCGGCCTTTGAAGTTTTGTTTTTAGTTAAAAAAAACTGGCAGCAGCCACCCCATATGCGTGTTGGTCTCAGACTGTAGAATGTTCAAAGCTGAGACCAAAGGCTTCATCATTTTGCTGTACTCATTCAAGAAGGACATTTCTGCCGGGCTCAGCCTGAAAGATAAGGTAAGGTAAATGTAATACCTCTTAGAATTATAATATTTCATGGACAATAAATATTACTGTAATAGGAAAACATTACATTGATTCAAAGAATTGCTACTCACATTTTCACTTTTAATTCTTCACACACATTTCTTATGGCATCCTCCCCCTTCTCTTGTATGATATGTGTGATCCTCTCCACAGCCAGGTAAGTTGAATTCCAAAGTGTTTGATTTGGACAGATCAACTACAGTTTGCACTCATTCTCTACAACTTCAGCAGCTAAGGTTGACCGGCCCGTTTTATTCCACATGGCTTGGCATTTGGCAAAAGACCACCTAGACAACATTTTGTAGCTATCACTATTTGTTTCTGCCAACGCAGAACCTGTTGTTGCAATGAGGTTCAGCATGTGACATGCACACCGTTGATGCTGAGGGAGTTGATATTCTATTCTTCATGTATTCTTGAACGAACAGTAGGTCTGGAGATCACTTGGCATTGAGGATGCAGGGTGGTTACCAACTCTTTAAAAGCTGGTTGTTCGACCACAGAGAATGGCTGTTGGCCCTCACAGATCAAATGAATGACAAGCTTGTCAACGGTTGCCTGTGAGACGCACCTGGCTCCTCCCACTGCCATCATGTCAGACATCTTTGCTTGTTTGCAAGTTGAAGAGGTGTTTGATAGTTCCTTGGTTCATTTGTTGTGGTTGCAGAGGTGAGCATATTGTAGTTTGTCATCTTTAATGGATGTTTCCTCTGTGGACAAAATTATTGCATCAATCTGGGAAAAATGTATATAGCCTGACCAGTTTGGTTTTATACAAATTAACTTAAACCAGCACATAAAGTGCAATCTGTAAGTGTATGGGCTATGACAAAAATGTTGTTTTGGCTCTGTAGTCCAGCACATTGGATTTTAAAAGATATAATGACAATGTGGTTAAAGTGCAGACTGTCAGCTATAAGAAGGTGTTTTTATTCATATCAAATGAACCATTTAGAAATTACAGCATGTTTTGAATAATGTCACTGTCCAAATACGTACGGATGTTGGGGAATATTGTTCTTTCTTTTCCCCAACTATAGTTTTACCAAACATGATTTTTGCCTATTATTCGAAACTCAGTGATCCAACCAGATATAGCTAGGTGATAAGCAAGCAAAAAAAAGATCATGCACATACCTAAAAATCCCAGGTCTCAAAATGTGTCATTTATTTTATCTTCACAAGTTCCTTAATTTCACTTTTAGCTATCACCAACAACTTACCTTATGGGGATGGCTAGCTACTAGTCACCATAATGTCAATGCGGTAGTAGCCCGCACTACAGTTTATAGCTCCTTCAGCTGTGTAAAGACGTTGGTCAGGGTTAGCTTCTAACTAGCTAGCAACAGGATGAGCTAGCTAAAGTTAGCATTATGCTACAGATTGAACGCAACTGGCTAGTAGCAACACTTTGTTAGCTACATTACATAACCTACACAACAAACGCCATTCATGGCAATAACATATATTGAAGCTGAAGTGTTCTTTGAGATGCGGCCAGGGATTTCCTTCCTCATGGTCTTCAGAAGACCCGGCCTCTCGCTCTGTCTCTGTGTGTGTCTGTATTGTCTCCTGAACCTGCTCAATCTAGTTAGGCTCCATTTATTTTTCAAGTTGATTAGGAAACCTTTTTTTTCAAGGCATGTAGCTACCTTTTTTTTTTACTGTTAGAAAATCCTGCTACCGGTCATCATTTCATTTGCATACACAGCTGTGATTGGGCCGTTTTGGCGCGATGTGTGAAATTTAATTGTATTGATCCATCTGGTCATGTTACTTGTCACTGACAAACAAGTGATCAGTTCTAGCTGCTACAAAAGGCGCAAACTTTATGTGCTTGCCATGATGATGTGTATCCATTATGGTTAGGGGTTAGGGAAAATATGATTTTGCATGGGACTGAATTCTGTGTCGCCACAAGTTTAGCTGTACAAAACTGTGTGTGTGTGTGTGTGTGCGTGTGTACTGTATGCGTGTGGGCGTGTACCTGCGCTTGTCATGGGTGGTACCATAGAGCAGTGTTTCCCAACCCTGGTCCTCGAGTACCCCCAACAGTACACATTTTTATTGTAGCCCTGGACAAGCACACCTGATTCAATTGTCAGCTAATCATCAAGCCCTCAATGAGTTGAATGATGTGTGTTTGTCAAGGACTAGTTTGTCAACTAAACTGTGTCCTGTTGGGGGTACTCGAGGACCAGGGTTGGGAAACACTGCCATAGAGTTCCTCTGGTGCAGGTAGAAGTCAGTGGGCAGCTCCCAGAGGTGAGGCTTAGACTCTAATGGCTGGTATACCTGCAGAAACTGGTCGATGGCATCCTGCCGGTCTGAAACTGAGGGGGGGGGGGAGAGACAGAGACAGAAGGTGAGAAAGAAGAGACAGAAGAGAAAGGAGACAATATGCACAGGGCTGAGGTGTAACGGAGTCAAATTGGTATATAGTGTTGGTCAGTTGAGCCTCTGCTGTGGTCAGTCGTCTCAATGTCGATCTTAAATCAGACCTTGGTCTGAGGTGCCAATGGAAGATGAGAAATGGAAGATGAGGATAGAGAGAGAGAAAAGGAAGATGTATCATCTAATCAAACTATATCTACATGAAAAGCTCCAGGGGCTCCTGAGATGAAAGCATCACTGAACGGAAAACACAATTAAAACCAGACTAGATCATGATGATGACTCCACGGTTTGGGGGTGTGGCAGGTGGGTGCTGTAGAGATAATCGTTTGGTTGGTGCGGGTGCGGGTGCGCATGTGTGTGTGCATTTAGCATCTATGTGTCACGTGTTGTATCATGTTGCGGTGGCGCGAGGTGTGATTGGTAAGATACACCTCCCTCTCTGCCCCGTAGCCACGTGGTAATGTACTAACGGCCATGGCGGGTAATTAACCACTAAGCGAGGGTGTTTGGCTGCAATTACACGTTCTCACTCGCTCTCCCTGGTAATTTCTACAGGCAATTTTCAGCTGAAGATTTATTCAATAAATCCGGGGATAGGAGTTAATGTCAAACAATAGAAGTACATACGCAGGCACACGAGGCCACAAACGTCAATGAGAAGAAAATAAACGTGTTTTTGTCACATTATTAGGGTGTGTCGTCAGTGTGTGTTAATTGTACATGGGAGGCAGGTTAGGGAACTGTGTGTGTGTGTGTGTGTGTGTGTGAGCTTGTGTCCTTTTAATTAAACAATGCAGTTTCTCTGTGTTCTGTACATCCTCCACAGCTCCCAATGTAATTGATTACGCGTGTACAGTGCAATGTGATGTCAAGGCAATTACTGTCCTTCTCCAAATAACATTTTTTTAAAGTATAAAACTGAGAAATTGAGTGAAAGCTTAAAATTGCTTAAGATTTAGCAAAACAGTTGTGGAGCTGGTGTGTGTGTGTGTGTGTGTGTGTGTACAGTCTCTATCACGATACTTAGTCAGGGACCCTATGACATCATACAGATAGCTCCATAGCTTACGTCCAGCCAAAAGGAGATGAGGGAGGAAGGAACAGGAAGGGGTGCGACTGGGACTAAACGGGAGGAAAAAAGGTGAAAAAGGCAAAACAACTGACACAGGTGGACATGTACAAGGCTGTACATCGATTAAAACAATTTCCACGAATGACAAGTTTCCAAGCCTCTAAAAGGCAGAATATCATTGGGGCTTCATGACTGTTCTGGAATTTGGAATTGAATTGAATGAATTAAGGAATATTCCCCCGTAAGAGAACATATGACTTGTCCCTGAAAAAAAAAAACATTCCTATGTGATTTTAGCGACAAAAAAAGCAATATATGGCAGAAATAGAAACTGCTGGTTGAAAAAAACATTTTGTAAACATTGTTGTTATCTCACCCTTACACAACAACTAAAGCGAGTCTGTATATCTTTTTCTCATAGCCATACAGTCCTGACCTGCACACTTGTGTAATGTTAAAAATTGGGGTTATGACTTCATTCTTGAAGCTTTGCAGCGCGTTTATCGAATCACTACCCACCAACAACACTCCAGAAAACCTAGGAGCTAAATGCAGCCCATATCAAAATGCCACGCATTATTCAATTAAATGAAGCTACTAGAGGTTTGTTTGTCATCTCCAGTAATTATGTCATGTTTAAAACATGGCCATGGTGAGTTCATCATTACTCACTCCTCCTCAGTGAACAGGAAACACAGTTCTGAACATCATAACACTGAAGCTAATATGTACTCCAGCCAGACAAAGGATGTGCTGTCTAGCGATGCACGGGCATGAATTTTAAGCCCTACCCATGCCCGCGACGACAAAGATACAGTCGATCAAATGAAGACCGGCCGCATCATCGGCGTGCCATGAAGGCGTCGCTGTAACGAACGTCGTCGGGAGACGGAGAGGAGGACCAAAATGCAGCGTGGAACGTATCCATTATACCTTTTAATAAAGATGAATACACGAACAAAAAACAACAAAACGACCAACGAACAGTTCTGACAGGTGCAACAAACACTAACCAGAAAATAATCACCCACAACTCAAAGTGGGAAAACAGGCTACCTAAATATGGTTCTCAATCAGAGACAACGATAGACAGCTGCCTCTGATTGAGAACCACACACGGCCAAACACAAAGAAATAGACAACATAGAAACCCAGACATAGAATGCCCACCCAAACTCACGCCCTGACCAACCAAAATAGAGACATAAAAAGGATCTCTACGGTCAGGGCATGACAGTCGCTCTCTGACCAAATGTGGTGTCCTATAGGATATACTACACCCCTAAATATATAGTGAAGTCTGGTTATGTTCTAGGATCTCTGAGGAATACATACGAACGTGATTTGACTGGTTGAAACAACGTTTAGGGTTAGATTTTCACAGATTCCTTTCTTTGCAAATTGAACGAGTGGAAATACAAAATCGATCGTGCATGCTATATGGACCTTTTTAGGATATTAAAAAGCATTTTATCTAACAAAACGACACTTCATTGTAACGGCTTTCTTCCTGGGATGAAGGAGAGGACCAAAATGCAGCACAGTTAGTGTTCAACATGTTTAATTAAACAATAAACGATGAACATTAACAAATAACAAAATAATAAACGTGAAAGCCGAGACAGTCCTATCTGGTGCAGAACACAAACACAGAGACAGGAAAAAACCACCCACAATCCCCAACACAAAACAAGCCACCTATATGTGATTCTCAATCAGGGACAACGATTGACAGCTGTCTCTGATTGAGAACCATATTAGGCTGAACACAGAAACAGACGAACTAGACACACAACATAGAATTCCCACCCAGCTCACGTCCTGACCAACACTAAACAAGCAAAACACATAAGAACTCTGGTCAGGACGTTACAGTACCCCCCCCCCCCGAGGAGTCCGCACCCCTAAAACTCAAGGGGAGGGTCTGGGTGGGCATCTGTCCGCGGTGGCGGCTCCGGCGGTGGACGAGGACACCACTCCACCACTGTCTTTGTCCCCCTCCTTAGCGTCCTTTGAGTGGCGACCCTCGCCCACGACCTTGGCCTAAGAATCCTCCCCAAGGCCCCAACATGATTTAGGAGGTAGCTCAGGACAGAGAGGTAGCTCAGGACAGAGAGGTAGCTCAGGACAGAGAGGTAGCTCAGGACAGAGAGGTAGCTCAGGACAGAGAGGTAGCTCAGGACAGAGAGGTAGCTCAGGACAGAGGGGCAACTCCGGACAGAGAGGCAGCTCAGGACGAATGGCAGCTCCGGACTGAATGGCAGCTCCGGACTGAATGGCAGCTCCGGACTGAATGGCAGCTCCGGACTGAATGGCAGCTCCGGACTGAGTGGCAGCTCCGGACTGAGTGGCAGCTCCGGACTGAGTGGCAGCTCCGGACTGAGTGGCAGCTCATGACTGTAGGGCAGCTCATGACTGGAGGGCAGCTCATGACTGGAGGGCAGCTCATGACTGGAGGGCAGCTCATGACTGTAGGGCAGCTCATGACTGTAGGGCAGCTCATGACTTTAGGGAAGCTCATGACTGTAGGGTAGCTCATGACTGTAGGGCAGCTCATGACTGTAGGGCAGCTCATGACTGGAAGGCAGCTCATGACTGGAAGGCAGCTCATGACTGTAGGGAGGCTCATGACTGTAGGGCAGCTCATGACTGTAGGGCAGCTCCTGACTGTAGGGCAGCTCCTGACTGGAGGGCAGCTCATGACTGGAGGGCAGCTCATGACTGAAGGGCAGCTCATGACTGGCTGGCGGCTCTGGCAGCTCCTGACTGGCTGGCGGCTCTGGCAGCTCCTGACTGGCTGGCGGCTCTGGCAGCTCCTGACTGGCTGGCGGCTCTGGCAGCTCCTGACTGGCTGGCGGCTCTGGCAGCTCCTGACTGGACGGACGGCTCTAGCGGCTCCTGACTGACGGACGGCTCTAGCGGCTCCTGACTGACGGACGGCTCTAATGGCTCGGGACAGACGGGCGGCTCTGAAGGCTCGTGGCAGACGGATGGCTCTGAAGGCTCGTGGCAGACGGATGGCTCAGACGGCGCTGGGCAGACGGATGGCTCAGACGGCGCTGGGCAGACGGATGGCTCAGACGGCGCTGGGCAGACGGATGGCTCAGATGGCGCTGGGCAGACGGACAGTGCAGGCGGCGTTGGGCAGACGGCCGACTCTGACCTGCTGAGGCGCACAGTAGGCCTGGTGCGTGGTGCCGGAACTGGTGGTACCGGACTGGAGACACGCACCTCAAGGCTAGTGCGGGGAGCAGGAACAGGGCACACTGGACTCTCGATGCGCACTATAGGCCTGGTGCGTGGTACCGGCACTGGTGGTACCGGGCTGAGGGCACGCACCTCAGGGCGAGTGCGGGGAGAAGGAACAGTGCGTACAGGGCTCTGGAGACGCACAGGAGGCTTGGTGCGTAGTTCCGGAACTGGAGGCACTGGGCTGGAGACACGCACCACAGGGAGAGTGCGTGGAGGAGGAACAGGGCTCTGGAGACGCACTGGAAGCCTGGTGCGTGGTGTAGGCACTGGTGGTACTGGGCTGGAGACACGCACTACAGGGGGAGTGCGTGGAGCTGGAACTGGAGGAAATGGGCTGGGGCGGGAAGGTGGCGCCAGATATACCGGACCGTGCAGCCGTACTGGCTCCCTTGAACACTGAGCCTGCCCAACCTTACCTGGTTGAATGCTCCCCGTAGCCCGTCCAATGCGGGGAGGTGGAATAACCCGCACTGGGCTGTGTAGGCGAACCGGGGACACCATTCGTAAGGCTGGTGCCATGTACACCGGCCCGAGGAGACGTACTGGAGGCCAGATATGTTGAGCCGGCTTCATGGCACTTGGCTCAATGCTCAATCTAGCCCGCCCAGTGCGGGGAGGTGGAATAACCCGCACCGGGCTATGCACACGTACAGGAGACACCGTACGCTCTTCCGCATAACACGGTGTCTGCCCGTACTCCCGCTCTCCACGGTAAGCATGGGAAGTGGGCGCAGGTTTCCTACCTGCCTTCGCCACACTACCCTTTAGCCCCCCCCCCCAAGAAATTTTTGGGTAAGCCTCTCGGGCTTCCAGCCGTTCTGCCTTGCTAGCGCCTCATAATGCCGCCTCTCCGCTTTAGATGCCTCCAGCTCCGCTTTGGGGCGGCGACACTCCTCTGGCTCTGCCCAGGGTCCTTCTCCGTCCAGAATCTCCTCCCATGTCCATTCCTCCTTGTACCACTGCTGCTGTCGTTGCTGCCCGTTGCCACGCTGCTTGGTCCGGGTTAGGTGGGTGGTTCTGTAACGGCTTTCTTCCTGGGATGAAGGAGAGGACCAAAATGCAGCGCAGTTAGTGTTCAACATGTTTAATTAAACAATAAACGATGAACATTAACAAATAACAAAATAATAAACGTGAAAGCCGAGACAGTCCTATCTGGTGCAGAACACAAACACAGAGACAGGAAACAACCACCCACAATCCCCAACACAAAACAAGCCACCTATATATGATTCTCAATCAGGGACAACGATTGACAGCTGTCTCTGATTGAGAACCATATTAGGCTGAACACAGAAACAGACGAACTAGACACACAACATAGAATTCCCACCCAGCTCACGTCCTGACCAACACTAAACAAGCAAAACACATAAGAACTCTGGTCAGGACGTTACATTCATGTTATCTCTGGGACCCTTTGGATGATAAATCAGAGCAAGATTTCAGAATGTAAGTACACATTTCACCTTCAGAGGTGAATTTATCAAACCTATCGCGGTGAAAAAAGTGTTTTGTTGTTAGGAGCTCTCCTCAAACAATAGTATGGCATTTTCTCCGCAGTAATAGCTACTGTAAATTGGACAGTGCAGTTATATTAACTTCTTCTGGCTGCAGGGGCAGTATTGAGTAGCTCTGATAAAAGGTGCCCATTTCAAACGGCCTCGTACTCAATTCTTGCTCGTACAATATGCATATTATTATTACTATTGGATAGAAAACACTCTCTAGTTTCTAAAACCGTTTGAATTATATCTGTGAGTAAAACAGAACTCATTTGGCACAAACTTCCTGACCAGGAAGTGGAAAGTCTGAAAACGATGCTCTGTTCTAGGTCCTGCCTATAAATGGGCATGATACGTATTAGTATACATGCACGTCATACACCTTCCCCTAGATGTCAAGAGGCAGTGAGAGAAGAAATGGAGTGTTTATCTTGGTCTGAGTTGGAATAAATCCTCTTGGAATGACGTGTCACCCATTTCCTGTTTTATGGAAAGCGCGAGGATGGACCTGGAATTGCCTTCTGAAAAGTTGTCGTTATAGGCGACTACTATCTCCGGCTTTGATTTTATTTGATACATGTGACAATATCATCGTAAAGTATGTTTTTTCAATATAGTTTTATTAGATTATTGAAATTTATTTGGGACGTTAGGCGTGTTGCGTTGTGTGCCTTTGTTCAGGAAGGAGAGCTTCGCGCCACTTGGCTAGTGCGCTTGCTAATTCAAGAGGGAAAAAGGACGTTCTAAATCCAAACAACGATTGTTCTTGACAAAGGACCTCTTGTACAACATTCTGATGGAAGCTCATCAAAAGTAGGACCCATTTTATGATGCTATTTCATATATCTGTCGAACTGTGTACTAGTAGTTTTGCGCCCAGGTTTTGGGCACTCGCTCGCCATAACGTAAGCCTTATGTCGTAATGAAGTTATTTTTAGAATTCTAACACTGCGATTGCATTAAGAACTAGTGTATCTATCATTTCCTATACAACATGTATTTTTTAGTAATGTTTATGAATAGTTATTTGGTCAGAATATGTGAGAGTCAGAAAAATATCCGGACGTTCTGGGAAAAAGATGCTACGTTAGCACAATGTGTAACCACTGATTTCAGCTCTAAATATGCACATTTTCGAACAAAACATAAGTGTATGTATAACCTGATGTTATAGGACTGTCATCTGATGAAGCTTATCAAGGTTAGTCAAAAATTATATATCTTTTGCTGGTTTGTTACGATCGCTAACTTTCGCTGCTGGTAAATGGCTTGTGTTTCTGGCTATTGTGGTAAGCTAATATAATGCTATATTGTGTTTTCGCTGTAAAACACTTAATAAATCGGAAATATTGGCTGGAATCACAAGATGCCTGTCTTTCATTTGCTGTACACCATATATTTTTCAGAAATGTTTTATGATGAGTATTTAGGTATTTGACGTTGGTGTCTGTAATTACTCTGGCTGCTTCGGTGCTATTTCTGACGGTAGCTGTGATGGTAGCTGCAATGTAAAACTGATTTATAGCTCAAATATGCACATTTTTCGAACAAAACATAGATTTATTGTATAACATGTTATAAGACTGTCATCTGATGAAGTTGTTTCTTGGTTAGTTTGGTTGGTTCTTGGTTAGTTAGGTTGGCTTTGTGCATGCTACCTGTGCTGTGAAAAATGTCTGTCCTTTTTTGTATTTGGTGGTGAGCTAACATAAATATACGTGGTGTTTTCGCTGTAAAACATTTTAAAAATCGGACATGTTGGCTGGATTCACAAGATGTTTATCTTTCAAATGCTGTATTGGACTTGTTAATGTGTGAAAGTTAAATATTAAAAAAAATATATATTTTGAATTTCGCGCCCTGCACTTGAGCTGGCTGTTGTCATAAGTGTACCGACGTCGGGCTTGCAGCCAGAAGAAGTTAACAAGAATCTAAGTTTTCAGCCGATATAAGACACTTATATGTACCGACATGTGTTGCTTCTCTAAAATCTGCGATCGTGACACAAGGCACTGCATGATTTACAACACCAATCCTACTTTTTGTCACTCTAAACTGAAAAAACTCAAGGAACATCATTATTTTCTGTGAAATAATCACTCTTGTCTTATATTTGAGTCAAACCCAAATGGTTGTGCTCAATGGTTAGCGGTATAGTGGGTTTCTCTCTCCAAGGGACAGTGTGAGGTGTGGAACGTGCCAACACACACATAAAGATACACACACGCAATACACTACGCTCACTAATGAAGACCTGGCCACCACACTGGGACATTGACCTGATTCCCACTCCCACTCAGCAGACAGGGAAGCTACAACATAGTGAGAATGCACTTACTGAACTCAAGTGCAGCACACTCTCAGGCCCCTGATCCCCTCTTTTCTCTCACTCACTTCTCAACCCCTATTTTTTCTCCCACTCACTCCATCCCAGCCAGGCCCCAGCAGAGCTCTTTGTGGATATCTTATATGACCCCTGGGGATCTATTGCACGACATTTCACTGAACTAAAGTTGCATTACACCACAATCAGATGACTCACCTGCAACGCCCAGTGTGTGTGTGTGTGTGTGTGTGTGTGTGTGTGTGTGTGTGTGTGTGTGTGTGTGTGTGTGTGTGTGTGTGTGTGTGTGTGTGTGTGTGTGTGTGTGTGTGTGTGTGTGTACAGGGGCAGAGGGAGCAGATGGTGATGAGATGAGAAGACACAGCCAGACACTCAAACACACTAGGTGTGTGTGTAGTCAACACACAAGGTCAATTACATCAACCTAGGGAGCCACAAAAGTTTTAATATAAAAAGACCATGATGCAATAACATCAACGATAATAATCTCATCTAAATAAACAATTCCCCCTATTATCCAATATCACCATCTCTTCCATCAGGCCTCTCTGTTGAGTGGATCAATCCCATGACTCACTAGGTTTGAGTTAAATCGATCAAGTCCCCCAGTAAAACACTTCAGAGTCGCATTCCTCACTAAAGTCCTGAGCAGGAAGTCATGTGTTGGTTGACGAGCTGATAAAACATTTTGTCCTCTGTAAGATGGCAGTGTGACTGAAGGGAGTTATGGGTCCTGTGGTGATGATAGACTGAATGGGGGGAGGTGGGTGTGTGTGCACGTATGTGTGAGAGCATGAGTGTGAGAGTGTGTGTGTGTGTGTGTGTGTGTGTGTGTGTGTGTGTGTGTGTGTGTGTGTGTGTGTGTGTGTGTGTGTGTGTGTGTGTGTGTGTGTGTGTGTGTGTGTGTGTGTGTGTGTGTGTGTGTGTGTGTGTGTGTGTGTGTGTGTGTGTGTGTGTGCATGCATGTGCATGTGAATAAGTATTTTCACGTGGGAGTGTGTGAGGGTGATTCAGGAGAAAATTCTCTGGGAGACTCAAGGGAATTTCTACAGCTCTATTAAATCCTCCACTAAACAGGAGAGATATGAGACAGAGACAAGGGGAAGCTTTTCTAATCAACTCTGTGTCTACAGTGTTCTACAATACCAGAGGTCTGTGAAGTAAGAAATAGAGCCCTGGTGATTTAAAGGGATACAAGGAACACTTCTAAGCCAAGAACATAACACTTAGTGCTCTGCATTGAAGATTTCCCCTGTGTTCTTTAACGGCTGTTCTAAGATACTCCAAGGCAACAGCAATGGAGAGTTCTACCCCTCTGCTCTCTACTTTAACTCTTCTCTAGAATTTTACTGGAAATGAGAATGTCCTCAAACAACAGTGCCAGTAAATACAATCAATAAATAAATGGACACATTTACAGTGCATTGGAAAGTATTCAGACCGCTTGACTTTTTCCACATTTTGTTACGTTACAGCCTTATTCTAAAATTGATTAAATAAATAAACCTCTTCCATTTAAGAATGATGGAGGCCACTGTGTTGTTGGGGAGCTTCAATTCTGCATAAATTGTTTGGTACCATTCCCCAGATCTGTGCCTCGACATAATCCTGTCTCGGAGCTTCCTTCAACCTCGTGGCTTGGTTTTCGCTCTGACATGCACTGTCAACTGTGGGACCTTATATAGACAGGTGTGTGCCTGTCCAAATCATGTCCAATCAATTGTATTTACCACAGGTGGACTCCAATAAAGTTGTAGAAACAGCTCGAGGATGATCAATGGAAACATGGGAAAAAAATTACATTTTGGAAGATTTTTACATTTTGAGTCTCATAGCAAAGGGTCTGAATACTTATGTAAATAAGGTCTTTCTGTGTTCTTATTTTAATACATTTGCAACAATTTCTAAAAACCTGTTTTCACTTTGCCATTATGGGATATTGTGTGTAGATTGATGAGGGAAACATTTATTTAATCCATTTTAGAATAAGGCTGTAACATAACAAAATGTGGAAAAAGTCAAGGGGTCTGAATGCTTTCCGAATGCACTGTACATTTAGGGTTGATTTATGAGGATAATGTTCGGCTCTCTACAAAGTGTTTGTCTACCAGAATACTCTACAGCCATAGTATCCACTGTAATGCTAACAACGTGCCTTCACAGTGTGTGTGTACGTGCATGCGTGTGTGTGTGCAAAGTCATGGGAGAGAGTATGTACAATTCACTTGATGTATGATATTATTAAGAGGTTGCCGCTCACCGTACACTGGGTCAAAAAACTCATTGATTTTCTTTGAAATGTAAAGCTTTGGGGAAATGAAAGATGATGGGAGAGGGAGGAGAGCTGGATCTTGTTATGTAACAAGAGTGCAGGTCTGGATGACGAATCGGTGTTTCCATGGTAATGGGGAGAGGCAGGGGTGGTAGGTTCATGGGGGGCAGGGCAGGTGTGGGAGGAAGGACAAACAGATGAGTTGGCAGGGCTCACATTATCTGACAGAGAGAGCATGGAGGTAGTGGGAGCACTGGTTCAACAGTAGTGGGAGAAGGGGAGGGGGGTGAGGGGGTGAGGATGGTGTGAAAGGAATTCACTAGTGGGTAAGTAAGCAGTGGTCTCATAATTACAGGGCAGGGGTGAACGGAATGTATGTGTGTGTGTGGTGTCTACCTGAGAAAGCATTGCTGTCGTAGCGGGACAGGGTCTGCATGATGTCTTTGGAGTGCTGTGTCCAGGGGGTTATCTTGCGGTAGGTCTTGACCCTGTGGCCCAGCTGGGAGCCCCTGTACTGCAGAGACAGAGTGGCCCCCATGGTCCTCATACAGCTTCTCAAAAAGCCTGAATGGGGGTAAAGGTCACACAGGGGGCACCGCAAGTTTAGAGGTTAGAGAACTGAAGTTACTGTATATTTGATGTACTGAATGCTTTAAGTTCTTATGTCAGCTTTTAGTCATGTTTAAATGAATCTCTGGCGAGAGTAAGGAGTAGGGTAGGGTTTAACCTGACACAGTCCGTGTCGAACTGCAACCTTGGCTTGTCAATCATGCCCAGAGAGTAGAGCTGATAGGCAAGAGCACACTGCCCCACTATGAACTGGGCGGTGTTAGTACGGTACAGACAGTCCACACAGTTATTCCTCAACACACCCATCTGAGGTGAGGAGAGGAAATCTCAACAACAACAAAAAACATCTCAAAGTGGGTGCTGGTAAAAGTCGGGCATCATCTCCATCTTGAGGTTTCAATGTCAACAGCCACCGTCAGTTCTGGTGTTCAATACCTTTCTAAAGCCCCTGACCCAGATCCACTGCAGAGTCATAGGAAATGAACAAGACAACATAAATGACAAGACAACATCTTTTAATCCATCATTCCTCACTTATATAAGCTATGAAACAGCTAAGGGGGAAAAAAAACATGGCTGTCATGCTAGGAGCAGCCAAGCCACAGGAAAACAGTAAGTTGATATGTGCCCACTTGAGGTGAGACATCCAGCAAGGTCTCCCCACCCGAGGAGAGTATGTTTAGTATGTTTGTTGAACTTTTATACTCCAATTTTCTAGAGATGGCACAACTCTAAGTTTCTGAATCTGAACACATTTAGGACAGGTGCATCAAGGAGTAATTCTCCAATGCCACAATGGCCTAAAGCACTGTATGATAACAACCAGGGGAACATACGCTCTACTCATAGCATATCTTTCATCTCCAAGATTACCATCCAATCTTCTCTGCTTATCAATTGAGTCACTCTAGGCTTGCTTCATTGCCAGGTCCAGCCCCAAGCTCTTATGCAAAGCATCATAAGCTAATGTTTATTCCATCCATGTCTTGATTTGATGGGGCTGAACTCAAGATGCAATCTAATCATAGCTAGAGATACAGTATTAAGACCTAGCTGTACTAGCCTGATAACAGATTATATAAGCGGTCATGTTGACATCTCATACAGGAGACAAGGTTACAGGCCAACCAAGGCTGGCTGAGGAACCAGTATTGTCCTGCCTCTTCCCCAGCAGAGCCCAAAATCCTTTTTTTTCCATTCTCTTTCCTGCTTTTTATTCCTTTTCTTTTCGAAAACAATTGCGGTTGTCTTAGAAGGCTGGCCCTCCAGAGAGCAGCATGGTAGCCTCCAACCAGAGCTACTCAGAACGTCAGATGTCTGAAAGTAAGAAAAAAATAACAAATTAAGAAGTAAACAGAGGTCTCTTCTTCATTTGCAAAGCACGTCCGCTCAGGAACTGAGACTAGAGTGGACTCAACAACCCCGCCGGAGACGAGAGAGTTGAGTGCTTTGTGTGTGCATGTGCATGTGTCTTGAGTTGCTTAGGAGTGAGCGCTTGCATAAAAGCGAGGGAGTAGGAGGGTGTTTGATAATGTAACATAAGGCCAGTAAATACAGACAGTAGAAGCATGGCTAGTAGGTTATGTAACCAGATGGAAATGTCAATGCATGTAAATTAAGATATGCAGACATTGTGAGCAGAGCACCCCTCTCCACACCCTGATTCAGCATGAACTGTAATCTACTCAGAAAGTCAGGGAAAACCCTGGCCATGACTATAAAGCAAGACCAACTCCCATCTTACACACCCATCCATTCCCATTACTGGATATAATTCATATCGGATGTAAAGATTCTACATTAAATTGCTATTAATGCATGATTGTGAAGTATGATTCGCTATCAGACGGAACTTTACCGCAGCCCCCTGAGGGACTGTTTAACCTTAAAGTTTTTCTCTTGTTATGTCAGTCAGTGACAGTCACTCAATTAGTCATGTCAGCTAAGACTTTTTAGATTGGTAATTTAGTCGAGCCACCTATATAAACTTGTAGTAATCTTGGCAGAATACCGACCAGGCACGCAGGGCACGTGCCCAGGGGCCCTGACCTCCATGGGGCCCCCATTGATTTTGTTAGTCACTCTCACTCAGATATCATATTAACATGGCAGCAACATTTTCTTTACACCCCATGGCAAAATGTGTAGAATTGCAGGAAATGAAATGTAAAACTAAGAATGTTCTCTCCGTCAAGTGCGGAGCCACTCTCACCCAACAAATCTTGCTTAGGGCCCCCAAAAGGGGGCATGTTTTCATGAGCTTGGGTCCCAGGAAAACCCTGAATTTCTCATTTGGTTCCCAGGCTGAAATTCTTTAAGAACTCCTGGTCTAACCCTTTAAAACAAGCTTAGCAATTATCACAACTGAAACCAATTATGTCAATTTAACACCAACCCCGCCAACGAATCTAGTGGGTGGGTGATAATGTGAGTGTTAGGGGAGGTAGGCATAGAGGTATAGGTTGTGTTTCCCCCTTAATTGGTTAAGGATAAAACTTGGGGAGGGAAAGCTGATCCGAGATCTGGGTTCCTCCATACCATACCTCCATATCTTGGTGTACCGGGCCATGTCCCAGGCGATGTAGTCAATGCAATGTTCCTCCTCCCTCCCTAACACCACTCCTCAGTCCTCTGCCTGCACATGGTCAGAGCTTGTGCAAGCAATGGACGGTTGTGTTTGGCTATTTCTGTCCTCGCTCCCTTGTGTCAACATGCGCAGGACACCTGAGCTCAACAGCAAGAAGGGGTGTGTGTGTGTGTGTAATGGCGTGTAATGGCGCCGGAGGGGATGGCTGACGTGTTACGTCTCCTAACCAACTGTGCTATTTCGTGTGTTTTTTCACATTGTTTGCACATAATGTTTCTGCTATTGTGTTACTTTTCATTCAATTTTGTACTTCAGCTTATTTAGTAAATATTTTCTTAACTCTATTTATTGAACTGTATTGTTGGTTAAGGGCTTGGGTCCACACCTGTTGTATTCGGCGCATGTGACAAATAACATTTTATTTGATGTGTATTTAAGGTGGTTTTCAAACTGCTTATAATCACTAGCCCCTAACCAGTTTCATCCCTCTAGGGTTCCTCTTTTATCCCTCTTTCTGTAGCTAATTAATGTAACACACCAGGCTATTATCCAGTCACACAGAGATGTAATTCCAGGAATCCTGGTTTCTTAGAATAATCCTCAATTTAAATCCTTAATCATTTTCTAGTGTCTGTCAACACTTAATTTTAACCATGTTGGAGTTTACATCAGATTTCCCTTGTTTCTTCCTCTCCCTTTGTTTCCTCCTCCACCCCCCACAGGGAAAAAGACATCAGAGACACACACTTGAGAAAGCAGTAATGTCATAGAAAGCTTGGAAAAGAATACTATAGTTTCCAACACATATTGCTGAACCAGGAACAATCACTTTCCTTCAAAGAGAGAATAAAACAACATGGCTGAAGCACAATAACAGAGGCCTTTCAGTTTGAAGTCAGTTTTACCACCACATAAGACCACGCCGTCTATTTACCACCACAAACCGACGCTGGCACTAAAACCCCACTCAACGAGCTGTATATGGCCATAAGCAAACAAGAAAATGCTCATCCAGAGGCGGCGCTCCTAGTGGCCGGGGACTTTAATGCAGGCAAACTTAAATCTGTTTTACCTAATTTCTAACACACAAAGACGTGTACCTACTGACACATTGCCCACTTAACCCAGAAGCCAGCCACACCAATGTGTCAGAGGAAACACCGTACACCTGGCGACCGTGTCAGCGTGCATGTGCCTGGCCCTCCACAGGAGTCAATAGAGTGCGATGGGACAAGGACATCCCTGCCAGTCAAACCCTCTCCTAACCTGGACGACGCCCCACGGATCTCCCGGTCGGGGCCGGCTATGACAGAGCCTGGGCTCAAACCAGGATCACTAATGGCACAGCTAGCACTGTGATGCAGTGCCTTAGACCACTGCGCCACTCGGGAGGCTCTCCAACACCATCATTAAGTTTGCTGATGACACAACGGGGATAGGTCTTATCACCAACAATGATAAGACAGCCTATAGGGACGAGGTCAGAGACCTGGCAGTGTGGTGCCAGGACAACAACCTCTCCCTCAATTTGAGCAAGACAAAGGAGATGATCGTGGACTACAGGAAAAGGAGGGCCGAGCACACCCCCATTCACATCAACAGGGCTGTAGTGGAGCGGGTCGAGAGTTTCAAGTTCCTTGGTGTCCACATCACCAACAAACTATCATGGTCCAAACACACCAAGAAAGTTGTGAAGAGGGCATGACAATGCCTTTTCCCCCTCGGGAGACTGAAAAGATTTGTTATGGGTCCCCAGATCCTCAAAAAGTTCTACAGCTACACCATCCAGAGCATTCTGACCGGTTACATCACCGCCTCGTATGGCAACTGCTCGGCATACGACCACAAGGCGCTACAGAGGGTAATGCGTACGGCCCTGTACATCACTGGGGCCAAGCTTCCTGCCATCCAGGACCTATATACTAGGCAGTGTCAGAGGAAGGACCAAAAAAAATGTCAAAGACTCCAGTCACCCAAGTCTGTTCTCACTACTACCACACGGCAAGCGGTACCGGAGTGCCAAGTCTAGGTCCAAAAGGCTCCTTCTACCCCCAATCCGTAAGACTGCTGAACAATTAATCAAGTGGCCACCTGGACTATTTTAATTGACCCCCCCCCCCCCCCCCCCCCCCGCTGCTACTCACTGTTTATTATCTATGCATAGTTAACCCTACCTACATGTACAAATTACCTCGACTAACCTGTACCCCTGCATATTGACTCGGTACCATTATCCCCTGTATATATCCTCATTATTGTTATTTTATTGTGTTATATTTTAAATTTAGTTTATTTTGTCAATATTTTCTTAACTCTATCTTCTTAAAACCGCATTGTTGGCTAAGGGCTTATAAGTAAGCATTTCACAGTACGGTAACCTTTTGTATTCGGCACATGTGACAAATATTTTGGGGGGTTGATTTGATTTGATCGGATCGCCATCACCTAGGACTTGACAATGGTTAATCAAATCTCATGATTGGCTTCGGGAGAAGTCTCTGAATATCCTTGAGTGGCCCAGCCAGAGCCCGGACTTGATCCCGATCGAACATCTCTGGAAAGACCTGAAAATAGCTGTGCAGCAACGCGCCTCATCCAACCTGACAGAGCTTGAGAGGATCTGTAGAGAAGAATGGGAGAAATTCCCCAAATACAGGCCACTCAAGGACATTCAGAGACTGTGTGCTTAAGGTGGTTGTCCTGTTGGAAGGTGAACCTTCGCCCCAGTCTGAGGTCCTGAGCGCTCTGGAGAAGGTTTTCATCAAGGATCTCTCTGTACTTTGCTCTGTTCATATTTTCCTCGATCCTGACTACTCTCCCAGTGCTGCTGAAAAACATCCCCACAGCATGATGCTGCCACCATCATGCTTTAGGGATGGTGCCAGGTTTCCTCCAGACGTGACGTGTGGCATTCAGGCCAAAGAGTTCAATCTTGGTTTCATCAGACCAGAGAATCTTGTTTCTCATGGTTTGAGAGACTTTAGGTGCCTTTTTGTGTCTTTTTACTGAGGATTGGCTTCCGTCTGTCCATTCTACTATTAAGGCCTGTTTGGTGGAGTGCTGCAAAGGTGGTTGTCCTTCTGGAAAGTTCTCCCATATCCACAGAGAAACTCTGGAGCTCTGTCTGAGTGACCATTGTGTTCTTGGTCACCTCCCTGACCAAGGCCTTTCTCCCCCGAAAGTTCAGTTTGGCCGGATGACCAGCTCTAGGAAGAGTCTAGGTGGAGCCACACCTCTTCCATTTAAGAATGTTGGAGGCCACTGTGTTCTTCGGGACCTTCAGTGCTGCAGACATTTTTTGGTACCCTTCCCCAGAAGGGTCGACACAATCCTGTCTGAGATGTACGGACAATTCCTTCGACCTCACGGCTTCGTTTTTGCTCTGACATGCACTGTCAACTGTGGGACCTTTTATATAGACAGATGGGTGCCTTTCCAAATCATGTTCAATCAATTGTATTTACCACAGGTGTACTCCAAGCAAGTTGTAGAAACATCTCAAGGATGATCAATGGAAACAGGATGCACCTGAGCACAATTTTAAGTCTCATAGCAAAAGTTCTGTATACTTGTGTAAATATGGTATTTCCGTTTTTTTTGTTATACATTTGCAAAAATGTCTTAACCTGTTTTCGCTTCGTGATTATGTGGTATTGTGTGTAGAATTATGAGGAAAAACAATTAATTTTTTTTAAATCTTCAACATAGAAATGCTACCAAAAATAATTTACTGAAACTTGATTCAACAAATAATATTTTGATAGAGGAAGTAAAGTACTTCAAGCATTTGTTTTCATTTCAGTCTCCTCCATCTCCACTAACCGAAGTTAATTGTATGGATTTTTTCTCTATTAATAATGTCAAATTAATAGCTTTACAGAAAGACTCATGTGAAGGCTAAATTACAGAGGAGGAACTTCTTGATGCAATTATAGACATTAAGTCCGGGAAAACTCCAGGGCTGGATGACATACCAGCGTAGGTATACCACACCTTTTTTGATAAACTCAGAGGATTGTTATTAGCATGTCTTAACCACTACTATATAAATGGTAGATTATCCGACACTCAACAAGAAGGTCTGATTTCATTATTACTGAAACAGAATCCAAGTGGTAAATATAAAGATCCAGTCCATTTAAAAATTTGGAGGCCCCTTACACTTCAGTGTTGTGATGTAAAAATTCTAGCAAAATGCATAGCGCATTGAATCAAAAATTTATTGTTGGATATTATTAATCCTAATCAGACAGGTTTTTTACATGGACGATACATTGGAGATAATAGAAGACAAGTATTGGAAACAATATAACACTATGAAAAATCTGGGAAGCCAGGCCTGGTATTCATAGCTGACTTTGAAAAGGCTTTTGAATAAGTATAGTAACCCTAGGTGTAAAATAGTACATATTGGCTACTTCTCAGAAGGTCTTGAACTGTCAAGAGGAGTACAAAAGGTTGTCCTCTATCAGCATTTCTATTTATTATTTCCATCTAAATGTTAGCTATTAAAATCAGATACACCAATAATATTAAGGGATTAGAAATCAAGGGCTTAAAAACAAAGGTGTCGTTGTACGGTGATGAGTCATGTTTTCTTTTAAATCCACGATCTGGATCCCTCCACAGCCTCATAGAGGATCTAGATACTTTTTCTAACCTTTCTAGATTACAATGAAATTATGATATTACTTATTGGATCACAAAAAAAAAATACAACTTTTACATTATGGTTTAGTTTACCAATAAAATGGTCTGATTGTGATGTGGACATACTTGGTATACATATACCGAAAGAAAGAACTGATCTCACTCCAATACATTTTAATAGCAAGTTAGCAAAAATAGATTAGCTGTTGCTACCATGGAAAGGAAAATACCTGTCTATTTGAGGAAAAATCACTGTGATTAACTCTTTAGTCATATCCCATTGAACCTATTTACCTATTGCCTACACCTAGCGACCTGTTTCTACCTATTTTGCCATGGCTTATACTGTGTTCTTGTGCTATCAGAGTGACTCAAACATAACAAAATGAGTGTTAGGTCTCAAAGATGATGTTATAAAAAATATATAGCTCCATTATATTTTCGATATACTTTATATCTGGTTTTAAGTTTACTCTGAAAACATTTGACCTAGCATGCAGTTTTTTATCATACTGTATCTTTTTGAGTGGCGGCAAACAATTTCGCAGTGGCGGCAGAGTTTTCTGTTAGCCAGTAAATGGCAGCTTTTGGCCAATAATTTTTACTAATAAAAGTCTTGCCTGCCAAATTGTCTGGTAGAAGAAAAAAAATCCATTGCAAAATAATGATTTTTATTAATTGATGGAAATACCAGTTGAAGTGCTAATGCAATAGACGTGAGGCCCTTGTAAGGGTAAAGATTGTGTTGATTATCCCCGGTTCCAGTGTGCCTGCCAAGAGGGTGTAATTTCTCGAAAACAGAGTACAGATGGCCTCAGGATTGCGCTTTCTTGAGGACAAAGTAATGAGGCAGATGCTCATCTCAAGCTGCTCCAAGGAGTTGGACAGTTTTGTCATCCCAACAGCAGCTGCTCACTTTCAGCTGGCCAAGGTCCACCGCAAACGCAAGGAAACTAGAGGCAAATTGTTGTGTTCAACAGGCCTGGTCCTAGCAGTTTGCCTGCCACCCTTGTGTCATGTATAGTAGGCTATAAAGATTTGGAAAGGATCGACTAGAGTAGGGTAATGCTGTGTATCATGCGCAATTGGTGCATTCCAGTAGCACTTGGAAACAAAACATCATTGCCCACTATTCACATCGGAGTGTAACAATGATCCAATCACTAGGCAGCCAACTGCCTATAGTAGGAAACAGTTATCAACAAGCCACATATATCACACATGACACATGACAAGTCATGGCCCCACGATAGTTCAAATTACAATAAGCATAGCATTTATTAACATCATCCAGTAGAACTGTATAAAGAGTGAGATACCATTTGAGCTTTGGAAACGAGTGCTTTCATAAATACATGGTGTGGGACTCGTTTCACAGGAACATTGTAAAATACGCTTTCTCTCAATGAACCAGCCTTAACGAATTTTGTTTATTTACAAATCAAATTTGATTGTGCAACTTCAGTTTTATAATTTCTTCATTTTGTGGCCGCCTAGAGTGCTCTCTTTCCACTGCTGTGGTGCTGAACTGCAGCAGGAATTGGGAGTTACCCTATTACCCTACGGCGTGGTCTTACAGTTTTACCACTAATGCTGTCTTATCCATTTATAAAATACTATAAATGGAAAGTGAAATACTCATTATTTTCCAACATTCCCTACATAGAATGGTATAGTGTAGATGTAGTTAATTTCTTTAACAATTGTTGTACTTTATTGCTTTTCTATATATATTTTTTTATTACAATCCCTACCATGGCTAGTATTGGGTGTTAGATTATTTGACTCCTCTATGGGAACTTTGTAATATTTAGAATAGCCATGGAGTAGTCTTTGTGTCTCGGAACATTTGGTTGTCAATATACAGTTTATCAAATACGAGAGATCTATTCTCCTTGAAGATTGGGTACAGAACTTTGCCACGTTTGTAACGCTCGTCGTGGGTGGAAGAAGAGGAGGACCAATGAGCAGCGTGGTAAGTGTCCATAATGTTTTAATACGAAACTGAACACGGAACAAGAACAATAAAACGACAAAACGAACAGTCCTGTACGGAGAAACAGCAAACAGAAAATAATCACCCACAAAACACAATGAAAAACAGGCTACCTAAATATGGCTCCCAATCAGAGACAACGACTGACACCTGCCTCTGATTGAGAACCATACTAGGCCAAACACATAGAAATAGAACAATAGAACAAAACATAGAAAAACCAACATAGAATGCCTTGACCAAACTAAAATAAAGACATAACAATGGAACATAAGGTCAGAACGTGACAACGTTCTGCAATTTCCTTCGGGAACTGATCATTCATGCCTATTTTCGTGCCAGCGAGACTTTTACCCAGGCTTTTAACTGTTATTTTATCTTTAAAGAAAGCAAATTTGGAAACGATCGGGCGCTCCTATCTCAGTCCTCTCTGTCCGAAATGATGTACACGTTCGAGTTGGATTTTGTCGACAGCTTCGCGTGGGATCTGAAACACTGTAAGAAATAATTCCTTCATCACACTTTCAGGAACTTCTCCTTATTGATCCTGGATACCAAGAAGTACCAGCTTTTCTCTCATAGATCTAGTCTGTATGTCACGTAAGGCTTCTCTCAGAAAGATTTTAAAGTTTATTTAACGTCCATTTCAATCTTATTGACTGTCCCTTTTAGCTTGTTTGTATCTTTCTCCATTGTCGTAGCTTTTTCGTCACTCGTCTCGAGAGTCCTTTACATCTTTACTGACTAATTAAAGTATGCCCAGTTTGTCATTTATCGATTTTTAACGGATCGCTTTCCACCCTTACCATTCCCAGTGGTGTCTCTGCCCATCGAGGAGTCGTGTTTTCTTTTGGAGATTCATTCTCCATGTTTACTCTCCGTCATGTTTGGGTGTTGCTTGTTTTCATAATATTTGTCGATACATTTCTCTAGCCTTATGATTTGTTTTGTGTTGTTATCCAGATTGAAGGTTATTACCCATGAGTATGTGAAGTGCTAATATTTAATCTAACATGCAGATATTGAATATTACGTTTTTATCTTGAGGCGATCTGCACCACTGTGTTCAGTCCGCCATCTTGTTTAGGTCCTGCTATTCTAGGGGTTGGGGGACCTCAGCATTTGATTGGTGATGTTAATTAGACGATGAGAGATACTGGAATCTGGAGCTCTTGGAAGAATAAAAGCTGGGCTTAAACTTAGATTGTGGAGTCATTGGTAAACCTGATCTCCTGATGTGCGTTTGTGTGTCATCGTGGTGAATTTTGTGGGGGAAGAATCAGAGTTAGTTAAGTAACATAGATAATTAAGATGTCTTATCTGCATAATATGCTTATATGATATGCATGTTATTAGAATGTATCCCTTTGGACTCTGGTGTTGGCAGTTGCACTTCCTCCCTCAGCTGGACCTCAGTCACCAGGGCCCCAAAGAGGGGAGAAGTCAGGCTTGTCTTTCACGTGTCCCTGAAGAATATCAGAAAGAATATCAGAAAGAGAAGAGGACAGGAGGGAACGTTGTCTTCACATGTGAATGTGTCTTTACCTATTTTTAAGCCATGTGACGGAATGGCGTGATTAATGGAGAACCAACTACTTGTCTCCACAATGTCTGTGCACCGTTCACTCCCTCCTTTGGCCTTGAGGGAGATATGGTCTGAGACAAGATGTGTGGGGTAGTATCTGGAACCATTGTATGTCATCTCTGATGTTGCACCTATCCTGGGATAGTGTATAACCTAAAGGCTCACTCCCCTCAGTGAGCTTGTCCAGGTGTGTGGTCAAGAAGGGGTTTTAATTGAGATGGGAGTATCTGGAGTTGACAATTGATTTATGCCATAGAATGAGTTGGTGTTTCTGTGCTATGAAGTACCGAGATCGAACGAGATCGGACCCTTGTCTTAGGGGCCAGACTCTGAACAATAAGAACAGTCTTCGTAGAAAATGCTGTCTGGCTGTGGGATAGTTCTTTCTCATATATCAAGTTTCACCCTGTGACCCATTCCAATTTTAGCATGCTTATAGGAAAGGACACTCGAGAAGCACAGCACTTACACAAATGACTGATGATTGGCTGAGAGAAATTGATGATAAAATGATTGGGGGGAGGCTGTCTTGTTAGACTTCAGTGTAGCTTTTGACATTATCAATCATAGTCTGCTGCTGGAAAACGTATGTGTTATGGCTTTACACCCCCTGCTATAATGTGGATGGAGTTACTTGTCTAACAAAACACAGAGGGCCTTCTTTAATGGAAGCCTCTCAAATATAATCCAGTTAGAATCAGGAATTCCACAGGGTAGCCGTTTAGGCCCATTGCTTTTTTCAATGTTTACTAACGACATGCCACTGACTTTGAGTAAAGCCAGAGTGTCTATGTATGCAGATGACTCAACACTATACACGTCAGCTACTACAGTGACTGAAATGACTGCAACACTCAACAAAGAGCTGCAGTTAGTTTCAGAGTGGATGGCAAGGAATAAGTTAGCCCTAAATATTTCTAAAACTAAAAGCGTTGTATTTGGAACAAAACACTCACTAAACCCTAAACTTCAACTAAATTTTGTAATAAATAATGTGGAAATTGAGCAAGTTGAGATGACTAAACTGCTTGGAGTAATCCTAGATTGTGAACTGTCATGGTCAAAACATATTGATGCAGTAGTAGCTAAGATGGGGAGAAGTCTGTCCATAATAAAGCGATGCTCTGCATTCTTAACAAAACTATCAACAAGGCAGGTCCTACAGGCCCTAGTTTTGTCGCACCTTGACAACTGTTCAGTCGTGTGGTCAGGTGCCACAAAAAAGGACTTAGGAAAATTGCAATTGGTTCAGAACAGGGCAGCACTGCTGGCCCTTGGATGTACACAGAGAGCTAATATTAATAATATGCATGTCAATCTCTCCTGGCTGAAAGTGGAGGAGAGATTGACTTCATCACTACTTTTATTTATGAGAGATATTGACATGTTGAATGCACCGAGCTGTCTGTCTAAACTACTGGCACACAGCTCGGACACCAACGCATACCCCACAAGACGTCTCTTCACAGTCCCCAAGTCCAGAACAGACTATGGGAGTCACACAGAACTACATAGAGCCATGACTACGTGGAACTCTATTCCAAATCAAGTAACTGATGCAAGCAGTAAAATTAGATTTAAAAAACAGATAAAAAACACCTTATGGAACAGCGAAGCAACACAAACATTGGCAAAGACTCATGCATACACACACACGATAACATAAGCACTATACATACACAAGGATTTAGTACTGTAGATATGGGGTAGTGGTGGAGTAGGGGCCTGAGGGACACAGTGTGTTGTGAAATCTGTCAATGTATTGTAATGTTTTAAAATTGTATAAACTGCCTTAATTTTGCTGGACCCCAGGAAGAGTAGCTGCTGCTTTGGCAGCTAATGGGGCTCCATAATAAATACAAATACAATGCATCTGTTGTTTGTCATGTAGACTAAAAGGGCGTATCTTTGCTATAAAATATATTTTTGTATTCTTCCTATGTCAGAGCAACTCGCCACAACACTTGGTAGTGTTGAGCCCACCAGCCTCATCAATATAGAAGCAACTCTAGGCTTTCCTTATTAATATGTTTTGAATAAAGTCATATCCTGATTGGTGATTGACCTTGACTCTCCTCATTATTGATTACAATTTCCACGACAATTTTCTATGCTGTTAAGACTTCGAACATGTTGTATCATCATTTATCCTGTTAATTATATTCTTATCCCGTAACTGTAATAAATCTGATTATTTTTTGAATGGATACGAACCATAGTCCTCACGTTTCTGAGTAATATTCCTTCCTATTATTTGGTAAAATGTCTAATGGTAAATGTTACTCACAATACACATAGCATATGTGCTTGGTCTCTAACTGTGCATCTCTGAGCTAAGGTTAACTCAATAATGTAATGCTAGGACATCGATTGCAAGATATTAACTCCCAGTCCCTTAGCCTCTTAATAATTGCATAATGGTTAACCTGAACACGTGCATCTTATAGTATTACGAGCAGTGACGCAAGGCTTGCAATTTCGGCTACACCCACTGGGTACGATTATGGGCCTATAGCGTTCACATGATAATGGAGTCAGATGGTATATCATAGTAGGGTCATAGACCCCTACACTAATTCTCGGTCATCCTCAAACTAATTTCATTTTCACTTTTTTTTACACAGCCTAGAATTTATTGTATCCTGCTGGAGTTATAATGAAAAAGAAAGATGATGAAAAGAGGAGTAGAGGGGGGATGCACCCTGGCTTCTCTTCCATCTCATTCACAGTGGTATAGAGAGAAAAGCCCTTCAGGAAAACCAGCAGCAGTTTTTAATGCATTTATTCAGCTCTCTTGCTTGGGTCGTTGCATGTCATTCTGCCATGGAAAACATTCTTTCTTTACCACTACTTATCATTAAGATAAGAAAGAAAATTACAATATCATAGTAGCATGGTCTGTTTGTGCAGTGTATAGTTCATTGTATAGTTATTAGCACTACTGTATAACTACTACTGTAAGTACTGCACCTCTGTGAGAGTATCTCAGTGTATGGATGATAGGGTTATGTCCAGACACCAGTAGAATACATTATATTAATGATTCTGTACAGTGTACATGGTAATGATGATAGAATCTTATATCGTATATGTCACGCCGTGACCTTAGAGAGCCTTTTTATGTCTCTATTTGGTTTGGTAAGGGTGTGATCTGGGGTGGGCATTCTATGTTTTGTTTTCTATGATTTTGTGGTTCTATGTTTTGGCAGGGTATGGTTCTCAATCAGGGACATTCGTTGTCTCTGATTGGGAACCATACTTAGGTAGCCCTTTTCCCTCCTTTCTGTGTGGGAAGTTGTCTTTGTTTGTGGCACTATAGCCCTTAAGCTTCACGGTCGTTTTGTATTGTTTATTGTTTTTGTTGGCATCATTCCAAAATAAAAAGTAATGTACGCTCACCACGCTGCGCCTTGGTCTTCTTCCAGCATCGGCCGTGACAGTATAGGTGGTTTAGGTATCATGATAGAGATAGAGAATATAGTAAAATAATGGTACTGTAGTGTACATAGTAAATGTAATAACATTAATACAATAAATATCTTACGTCTTATGGGTGGTTTGCGCATCATGATGGAGATATCCGGGGACCAGTAGAGGGGTACGGAACCCCTGACCTGAACGTACGAGGAGTAACTCCCCGCCGTGAATGACATCACCGACGCATCATGGATGATCTGCTCTGTCTCTACCTCATTGGCTACGTCGCCCTCTCCTCTGCATGATGAGTAAACCACCAATATGACGTAAGATACTTATTGTACCACCTTTAACCTCTGTTTGAAGAGCTCCTGATCTACATATGAGGGGAATTTACTTGAGAACTATACTCTTTGATGACCCCACATTGTTTTATTTATTTTTTATTTTTTATTTTATAAAATCGTGCAAGTTTGGACTTGTAATTGTTTCCTGGTCAGGACCATACTGTATACTGAACGAGAAACTCATCCCCAAATGAAAACGCACATCTAACCCTATTAACCTAAACATGGGCCTAAGCTTAGCAGCATGGAGGGGAAAAAATGCTTCGCCACTGGACCTCAACACAGCACGCTGAGTCTGAACCCTTTTATCAACCACTCGACACACACACAAAGAGATGCAGACAGAGATGTTAAATTAACCTCATGCTCACTACATAACCCACCCTGAGTTTGTCCTGTTATCATGGCAACGGGATGTGGTGGATGGGTACCTCGCAGTTGGCTCCTCTCTTGAGGAAGAATTTACTGGAGCGCCTGGCGATGAGGGTGACACGTAAACCGGAGGACCATACTGTAGGTCAAGAGCTCTTCAAAAAGAGGTTAAGGTTGAACACATAGGCATAAAATAATAATGGTTTCTAATAACAATTTGCAAATTCTTGAATTGAAATTTACTTCCTGAATTGTAATGGTATTTACCCCAACCCTGCTAATCATCGTTCCCCTCTCTATACCCTCCATCTCTTTCTTGCTCCCACTTCTTTACCCCTTTGTTACTCTCTTACCTCTCAATTCTCTTCTTTACCTCTCAATATACACACACCGGTGCTATTCAGCAATGTTTGCTGTCAACAACAGCATCTATCAATTTCCCCTTTCATACCTCCCTCATTGAGAGAGCGGTGGAGAATATAACAGAGGACAGATCCCAGTTCAGTTATTAATGTCATGACTGTGGAGGTGATTCATTAATACATGCATATAAAAGGTCAATAACAACTTCAGTCAAGTAGTAAAGTAATTAGCAAGAACCTCTCAATGCTAAATGGTGCAATGCAGTGGAGGCTCCTGAGAGGGGGAAGGGGAGGACCATCCTCCTCAGTGAATTTCATGAAAATAAAAATAGTAAAACATTAAAAAAGTTATCCTTTTTAGATAAAACTATACTAAATATATCCACATGTCACAAATAATTGATTGAAACACACTGTTTTGAAATGATCGTGGTCCCGTGTAGCTCAGTTGGTAGAGCATGGCGCTTGCAACGCCAGGGTTGTGGGTTCGATTCCCACGGGGGGCCAGTACAAAAAAAAGTATGAATGTATGTACTTGTAAGTCGCTCTGGATAAGAGCGTCTGCTAAATGACTTAAATGTAAATGTAAATGTAATGTCTACAGTAGCTTCAACAGCACTCTGTAGGGTAGCACCATGGTGTAGCCATAGATAGCACCATGGCGCAGCCAGAGGACAGTTAGCTTCCGTCCTCCTCTGGGTACATTGATTTCAATACAAAACCTAGGAGGCTCCTGGTTCTCACCCCCTTCCATAGACTTACACAGTAATTATGACAACTTCCAGAGGATGTCCTTCAATCTATCAGAGCACATGCAGCATGAACTGACGTGTTTTCCACCCAATCAAAGGATCTAAGAATGAATCTAGTACTGAAAGCATAAACTACAGCTAGCTAGCACTGCAGTGCATAAAATGTGGTGAGTAGGTGACAAAAAGAAAGAAAGACAACAGTTGAACAGTTTTGAACAAATACATTTCTTCCAAAATGAAGGAGAAGCAAGACAAAGATAATACTTTTTTTCACTTTCACTTACTTAGCTAGCAAATGGAGCTAGCTAGCCTTCTCAAACACCCTGCTCAAACGGAGGGATGCTATGTTAGCTACCTGGCTATGACTATCCAACACAACACTGTAACTTAAGGTAAGGTAAGCTTTTGGTTTTACTAATTTATTGGCATCGAGGCAAGTATGATATGGTTTGGCTTGGAAAGGTTTTGTTGCCTGGTCGCATACAGTTGATGTGTTTTGCATTGAAGTCCACAAGCGAAGGGAAAAGGAGAGAGGAGGAGAGCATATAGAGGTGAGAAGGAATACACCGTGGCTGCTATGAAAGTGAACTGTGTTTACGCGTGATCAGGGGTGTAATCATTCCGCCTAGTCTGTTGAAAAAAAATCTTAAACTGAAGCAAACAGAAAGAAAAGGAGATAAACATACCGGAATTTGTCTAATAGAAACTCTCACTTGCAACTGTTGGACTAATGATTACACCCTAGATCAGTTAGATGCAGGCAAGAGCGTGCAAAGCGGTCTGTCCATGTGTCACTGTCTGTCACCTCAAATGTAATCTCGACCTGTGTGCACCTGTGTTGTAAACTTTAATTCACAGGCTAAGTTTTAGCAACCTCATGATGGGTATAGGAAAAATGTGAGTACCATGTAGTAGCCTAAACCTATCGCTGTTACATTGAACTGGGTGAATGGAAAATGAATGACAGTCATCCAATATGCTGTAATAGAAATAAGGCCATGCTCATGAGAAGAAAGTCGTACCTCCCTCATCTTAAACGGCACCAACCGCCACTGGTACAATGAATAGTTATGATATCTTAATGTCTGCTTATAAGATCTGCACTGACAGATAGTTTAACAGCGTTCTTCCAGATGAAGGACATACAGTAATTAATCAGATTCAGTTATTCTCCAGCACTTCTACCCAAGCATCCACACTCAAATATGCATGAATTGAACTAAACCATGCATCAATATATCCAATCCAGGCATTCAAGTGTATTTTGTCTATGGCTTAGTGGAGACATTAGCTGTGCTTTCCTCGTCCAAACAGAAGGACAGGCTAGCTGATATGATCAAATATATCTCTTCTTTCTCCATCTCTGTTTTTCTCCTCCATCTCCTCTACCAAATGGGCAGATTATGCAAACACTTCATTGTTTACATACCTGATAAGCAATCCTTAATTGCCTTAATCTTGATTTTTTTTTTATATAGACCAGAATACAAACACGTAATGCTTAATTAAATCAGAAGGCATGAGGTGATGTGGTATATGGCCAATATACCATGGCTAAGGGCTGTTCTTATACACGATGCACCAAAGAGTGCCTGGATATAGCCCTTAGCCGTATACCACTAACACCCGAGGTACCTTATTGATATTATAAACTGGTTACAAATGTAATTAGATCAGTAAAAATAAATGTTTTGTCATACCTGTGGTATACGGTCTCATATACCACGGCTTTCAGCCAATCAGAATTCAGCGATTGAACCATCAGTTTATGATGCAGCTTAATGCAGTTTTGCAGCCGGGCGAGCATCTGGCTCATTGGGTATTTCACGTGTTGTGGAACGAGGAGGCAGAAAGACTCCCTTTCCAGTAAGCAGCATGTCAGACACAGACAAGGGGGAGCGGAGGAGTCGAGGCCGACGGGAAAGAACACGAGGAAAAGAGTTTGGTCTTCTAAAGGCTGCCTGTCAAAAGACAGACAGACCAAGAGACAGACTTGGAGGGAGGTAGAAGGAGGTAGGGAAGAAAGGCAGTAGGATGCAGGTATAATTGGGGAGACAGAGTGGATTATATTCCGTTGAACTGCACGTTAAAAGGTGCTTCAGAAACCCAGGGAATGGAAATAAAAGTATTGCCAGGTAACTGATGGTCACAATCAGTGGATTCTAAAGCTACTGTATATAACATAACAAGACACACTAAGTGGATACCGACATCTAGAACATTGCAAAGGCACCAAGTACTGAGATCAGCGAAGTTGTCACGTTCCTGACCTATTTCTGTTAGTTTGTTGTATGTGTTAGTTGGTCAGGACGTGAGTTTGGGTGGGCATTCTATGTTTTCTGTTTCTATGTTGGTTTAAGGGTTGCCTGGTATGGCTCTCAATTAGAGGCAGGTGTTTGGCGTTTCCTCTAATTGAGAGTCATATTTAGGTAGGTTGTTTCACAGTGTTCGTTGTGGGTGGTTGTCTCCTGTGTCAGTGTTTGTCGCACCATACGGGACTGTTCGGTTTGTTTGTACATCGTTCCTTTTGTGTAGTCTATTTTCCCTGTTCGTGCGTTCTTAGTGTTATATGTAAGTTCGTATAGTTCAGGTTTGTCTACATTTGTTTTGTTATTTTGTTAATTATTTCAAGTGGTTTCGTTTCGTGTTTTTCCCGTCTTGTTTTATTAAAATTATGTCATCACAACCCGCTGCGCCTTGGTTCAATCACTACTCCTCCTCTTCGGTTGTAGAGGAGGAGGAATACAGTTACAGAACCACCCACCAAATAACCAGAACCAAGCAGCGGTGTAACGGGAGGAACGGACAGCGCACGAAGCAGGATTTATGGTCTTGGGAGGAGATAATGGAAGGAAAAGGACCATGGGCTAAAGTGGAGGTGAATCGCCGCCCATGGGAACAGCTGGAGGCAGCTCGGAGAGCGGAGGAAACTGGAGAGAGGAACCGGCATTATGAGGGGACGCGTCTGGCACGGAAGCCCGAAAAGCCCGTGAGTACTACCCAAAAATTAGTAGTGGGCCAAGGGCAGGTAGGAGACCTGCGCCCACTTCCCAGGCTAACCGTGGAGAGCGGGAGTACGGGCAGACACCGTGTTACGCAGTAGAGCGCACGGTGTCTCCTGTACGTGTGCATAGCCCAGTGCGGGTTATTCCACCTCCCCGCACTGGTAGGGCTAGATTGGGCATTGAGCCAAATGTCATGAAGCCGGCCCTTCATATCTGGCCACCAGTACGTCTCCTCGGGCCGGCTTACATGGCACCAGCCTTACGCATGGTGTCCCCGGTTCGCCTACATAGCCCGGTGCGGGTTATTCCACCTCCCCGCACTGGTCGGGCGACGGGGAGCATTCAACCAGGTAAGGTTGGGCAGGCTCAATGCTCAAGGGAGCCAGTACGCTTGCACGGTCCGGTATTTCCGGCACTACCTCCCCGCCCCAGCCCAGTACCACCAGTGCCTACACCACGCACCAGGCTTCCAGTGCGTTTCCAGAGCCCTGTTCCTCCTCCACGCACTCTCTCTATGGTGCGTGTCTCCAGCCCAGTGCCTCCAGTTCCGGCACCACGCACTAAGCCACCTGTGCGTCTCCAGAGCCCTGTACACACTGTTCCTTCTCCCCGTACTCGTCCTGATGTGCGTGCACTCAGCCCGGTGCCACCAGTGCCGGTACCACGCACCAGGCAAATAGTACGCTTTGAGAGTCCAGTGTGCCCTGTCCCTGCTCCCCGCACTAGGCTTGAAGTGCGTGTCTCCAGTCCGGTGCCTCCAGTTCCGGCACCACGCACCAGGCCTACAGTGCGTCTCAGCCGGCCAGAGTCTGCCGTCTGCCCAACGGCGCCTGAACTGTCCGTCTGCCAAGCGCCGCATGAACTGCTCGTCTGTATTGAGCCTTCAAAGCCGCCCGTCTGCCATGAGCCTGCAAAGCCGCCCGTCTGCCATGAGCCTACAGAGCCTTCCGCCAGACTGGAGCCGCTAGAGCCTTCCACCAGACAGGAGCAGCCAAAGCCTTCCGCTAGACAGGATCAGTCTGAGCCATCCGTCTCCGCAGCGCCATCTGAGCCATCCGTCTCCTCAGCGCCATCTGAGCCATCCGTCTCCTCAGCGCCGTCTGAGCCATCCGTCTCCTCAGCGCCATCTGAGCCATCCGTCTCCCCAGCTCCGTCTGAGCCATCCGTCTCCCCAGCGCCGTCTGAGCCATCCGTCTCCCCAGCGCCGTCTGAGCCATCCGTCTCCCCAGCGCCGTCTGAGCCATCCGTCTGTCCCGAGCCATTAGAGCCGCCCGTCTGTCCCGAGCCATCAGAGCCGTTAGTCAGTCAGGAGCCGCTAGAGCCATTCGTCAGTCAGGATCTGCCAGAGCCGCCAACCAGACAGGATCTGCCAGAGCCGCCAACCAGACAGGATCTGCCAGAGCCGCCAACCAGACAGGATCTGCCAGAGCCGCCAACCAGACAGGATCTGCCAGAGCCGCCAGCCAGCCATGAGCGTCCAGAGCCGTCAGCCAGCCATGAGCGTCCAGAGCCGTCAGCGAGCCATGAGCGTCCAGAGCCGTCAGCCAGCCATGAGCGTCCAGAGCCGTCAGCCAGCCATGAGCGTCCAGAGCCGTCAGTCAGTCATGAGCTGCCCCTCAGCCCAGAGCGGCCATTAATCCAGAACTGCCCCTCAGTCCAGAGCTGTCTCTCTGTCCGGAGCTGCCTTTCAGTCCGGAGTTGCCCCTCTATCCTGAGCTACCTCTTTATCCTGAGCTACCTCTATGTCCTGAGCTACCTTGTTCCGGAGCTGTCCCTTTATTTTGTGTTGCCTATATTAGGTGGGTGGAAGAGAGGGGTGGTCATTCTGAGGGGGATTAGCAAGCTGGGATTGACTATGGTGGGGTGGGGACCTCGTCCTGAGCCTGAGCCACCACCGTGGTCAGATGCCCACCCAGACCCTCCCCTAAACTTTGTGCTGGTGCGCCCGGAGTTCGCACCTTAAGGGGGGGGTTATGTCACGTTCCTGACCTATTTCTGTTAGTTTGTTGTATGTGTTAGTTGGTCAGGACGTGAGTTTGGGTGGGCATTCTATGTTTTCTGTTTCTATGTTGGTTTAAGGGTTGCCTGGTATGGCTCTCAATTAGAGGCAGGTGTTTGGCGTTTCTTCTAATTGAGAGTCATATTTAGGTAGGTTGTTTCACAGTGTTCGTTGTGGGTGGTTGTCTCCTGTGTCAGTGTTTGTCGCACCATACGGGACTGTTCGGTTTGTTTGTACATCGTTCCTTTTGTGTAGTCTATTTTCCCTGTTCGTGCGTTCTTAGTGTTATATGTAAGTTCGTATAGTTCAGGTTTGTCTACATTTGTTTTGTTATTTTGTTAATTATTTCAAGTGGTTTCGTTTCGTGTTTTTCCCGTCTTGTTTTATTAAAATTATGTCATCACAACCCGCTGCGCCTTGGTTCAATCACTACTCCTCCTCTTCGGTTGTAGAGGAGGAGGAATACCGTTACAGAAGTGGAGGTGTTGTTTCCTACCTTCAACATCTGGGGGTGGCCTATCAGGAAGTCCAGGACCCAGTTGCACATGGCGGGGTTCAGACCCTGGGCCCCGAACTTAATGATGAGCTTGGAGGGTACTATGGTGTTGAATACTGAGCTATAGTCAATGAACAGCATTCTTACATAGGTATTCCTCTTGTCCAGATGGGATAGGGTGGTGTACAGTGCGATGGCGATTGCATCGTCTGTGGATCTATTGGGGTGGTAATCAAATTGAAGTGGGTTTAGGGTGTCAGGTAAGGTAAGGTAGAGATGATAGGATCCTTAACTAGCCTCTCAAAGCACTTTATGATGACAGATGTGAGTGCTACAGGGCGATAGTCATTTAGTTCAGTTACCTTTGCTTTCTTGGGTACAGTAACAATGGTTCCTATAGATCCCTCTTAGGGATTTGCTCCCTAATTTCTGTATTATTTAGTCCAAATGATTAGGCCTATATCCATTGGGGGATGTATTTGTAGGGTGGGCTATTTATTTTATTTACTTAATTTGTCGCTCTTTGTTTACTGTGGTCTGGAAGGGGGCTACGTTGTCACTTACTTAATGCGGAGAGGATGAAGCATTTTTTCCCTCTTGCTCGGGAGATGTTGTGCATTGCAAACTGATCCGTTTTTCGGAACACAGAATTGTGACTGAGCGTGGGGTTAACAGATCCAACAGGATATGTCGAGTTGCTTGGGAACTCGGCTGGGGAGTTCAGAGATTTGTATTTTATTTGATCGCAGCTGTAACTATTATCCACCTATACCCAGAGATGACCTGCACTAGAGTTTGATTACTGTTCGATGACATTGACTAGTACCTTAAATCTACTGACATGGAACTACCATGGGCTAGGTCATGCAATAAAACGGGAAAAGATTCTCTGTGCTCTCAAAAAGGAAAAAGCAGACATTGTGCTATTACAAGAGACACACCTCTGTGATGCCGAACATGCTAAACTCTGCAGCGCTTGGGTAGGGGACAGGTGTATTTCTCATCTTTCAAATCAAACAGTAGAGGTACAGACATACTTTTCCATAAGTATGTTCCATACATTATTGACAAAAACATATCTGATCCAGAGGGAAGATTTATTTTGATAACTTGGTCACTGTATGGGTCCCCAATTACTATCTTAAATATATATGCCCATAACACAGATACTCCTGCTTTCCCGTCGAAAATGATAACCCTGTTCAATGAGCATTGTGTTTCCTTTGGAACGCTGGCTGGAGTTTAATGTTACCCTCAACTCAACCTTGGGCAATTAATCTCAAGTCCCCACCACAAACCCTGAATCGGCAAAGATGTTGAACTCTCTTAATAAAGAGATGGGACTGATAGATATCTGGAGAGAGACTAATAGCTCATCTATGGACAATACATACTACTCCAATGTCCACAACACCTACTCTCCTATAGATTACATTTTTATCCCAAAGATTTTCATAAATTCTGCCACTTATGCAATCGGACCAATAGCACTTTGTCCGCCTCCACTTTGACCTCTGTAAAAACATCCCGAGATCAAAGAGCTGGAAATTAAACACCTTCATGTTATCAAACAAAGCATTCCATACATTGGTTACTTAAGTGATAATGCCCGAGAAGCCAGTGTTTGGAGGATATATTGGCATGGGTGTTATTGGCAAACTGTTCCAATATGCAAGATGGCACCGACAGAGATGGTCGCTTCGCTTCAGGTCCTTAGAAAACTATGCAGTTATTTGTTTTTTTATGTATAATTTCTTACATTGTTAGCCCAGAAAATCTCAAGTGTTATTACATAGAGTAGGGAATAACTATTGGATATAAAAGTGATGTCAACTTACCATCATTACGACCAGGATTACGTATTTCCCGAAGCGGATCCTTTGTTCAGACCTCCACCCTGGACATGCGATCTTATCCCAGAGGGCGACCCAAAACAACACGGTCGCCGCAGGAGAGGCTGATGGAGCGGCCTACTGGTCAGAATCAGAAGGCGAGCACACCATCCACCACTTCCGATCATATTACTCGCCAATGTCCAATCGCGAGATAACAAGGTGAACAAAATTAGGGCACGAGTTGCCTTTCAGAGACACATCAGAGATTGTAACATTCTCCGTTTCATAGAAAAATGTCTCACTCGGGATATGTTGTCAGAGTCGGTACAGCCACATGGTTTCTTCACACATCGCGCCGACAGAAACAACATTCCCAATGGTAAGAAGAAGGGCGGGGGTGTATGCCTTATGATTAAAGACTCATGGTGTAATCACAACAACATACAGGAACTCAAGTCCTTTTGTTCACCCGACCTAGAATTGCTCACAATAAAATGCCGACGGCATTATCTTCCAAGAGAATTCTCTTCAATTATAGTCACAGCCGTGTATATTCCCCCCCAAGCAGATCCCTCGCCGGCCCTGAAAGAACTTCACCGGACTCTATGTAAACTGGAAACTATACATCCTGAGGCTGCATTTATTGTAGCTGGGAATTTTAACAAAGCTAACCTAAGAACCATACTTCCTAAATTCTATCAGCATATCGAATGCGCGACAAGAGCTGGTAGCTTTCTGGATCATTGCTACTCGAACTTCCGCGACGCACACAAAGCCCTCCCCCGCCCTGCCTTTGGCAAATCTGACCGTGACTCCATTTTGTTTCTCCTGGCCTATAGACAGAAACTAAAAGAGGAAACGCCCGTGCTCAGGTCAATACAACGCTGGTCTGACCAATCGGATTCCACGCTTCAAGATTGCTTCGATCACATGGACTGGGATATGTTCTGGATAGCCTCAGATAATAACATTGATGTATACGCTGACTCGGTGAGCGAGTTTATTAGCAAGTGCATAAGAGATGTTGTACCCTCTGTGACCATTAAAACCTTCCCTAACCAGAAACTGTGGACTGATCGCAGCATTCGCACAAAACTGAAAGCGCGAACCACCGCTTTTAATCATGGAAAGGTGACCGGAAACACGACCGAATAAAAACAGTGCAGCTATTCACTCCGCAAGGCAATCAAACAAGCAAGCAAAGCGTCAGTATAGAGACAAAGTAGAATCTCAATTCTTCACAAGGTCCTTTGCTGTTGTTCTGGGATTGATTTGCACTTTTCGCACCAAAGTACGTTCATCTCTAGGAGAAACAAACACGAGATGTATGTGGCAGGGTCCACAGTCAATCACGGATTACAAAAAGAAAACCAGCCCTGTCGCGGACACCGACGTCTTACTCCCAGACAAATTAAACAACTTCTTTGCTCGCTTTGAGGACAATACAGTGCCACTGACACGGCCCGCTACCAAAGCCTGTGGGCTCTCCTTCTCCGTGGCCAACGTGAGTAAAACATTTAAATGTGTTAACCCTCGCAAGGCTGCCGGCTCCAACGGCATCCCTAGCTACGTCCTCAGAGCATGCGCAGACCAGCTGGCTGGTGTGTTTACGGACATATTCAACCAATCCCTATCCCGGGCTGTTGTTTTCACATGCTTCAAGATGGCCACCATTGTTCCTGTTTCCAAGAAATCTAAGGTAACTGAACTAAATGACTATCGCCCCATTGCACTCACTTCTGTCATCATGAAGTGCTTAGAGAGACGAGTCAAGGACCATATAATCTCCACCCTACCTGATACCCTAGACCCACTCCAGTTTGCTTACCACCCCAATAGGTTCACTGATAATGCAATCGCCATCACACTGCACACAGCCCTATCCCCTCAGGACAAGAGAATTGCCTTTGTAAGAACGCTGTTCATTTACAACAGCTCAGCATTTATCACCATAGTACCTTCCAAACTCGTCATTAACCTCGAGACCCCGGGTCTCAACCCCGCCCTGTGCAACTGGGTCCTGGACTTTCTGACGGGCTGCACCCAGGTGGTGAAGGTAGGAAACAACATCTCTACCCCACTGATCCTCAACACTGTGGCCCCACAAGGGTGCGTCCTCAGCCCTCTCCTGTACTCCCTGTTCACCCATGATTGCGTGGCAATGCACGCTTCCAACTCAATCATCAAGTTTGCAGATGACACTACAGTGGTAGGCCTGGTTACCAACAACAACAAGACAGCCTACAGGGAGGAGGTGAGGGCCCTCGGAGTGTGGTGTCAGGAAAATAACCTCTCACTCAACGTCAACAAAACAAAGGAGATGATAGTGGACTTCAGGAAACAGCAGAGGGAGCACGCCACTATCCACATCGACAGGACCGCAGTGGAGAATGTGGAAAACTTCAAGTTCCTCGGCGTACACGTCACTGACGATCTGAAATGGTCCACCCACACAGACAGTTTGGTGAAGAAGGCGCAACAGCGCCTCTTCAAACTCAGGAGGCTGAAGAAATTTGGCTCTTAAAACACTCACAAACACGGTTTTACAACAATTGTTTACAGACAGAATATTTCACTTATAATTCGCTGTATCACATTTCCAGTGGGTCAGAAGTTTACATACACTAAGTTGTCTGTGCCTTTAAACAGCTTGGAAAAATCGAGAAAATTATGTAATGGCTTTAGAAGGTTCTGATAGGCTAATTGACATCATTTGAATCAATTGGAGGTGTACCTGTGGATTTATTTCAAGGTCGACCTCCAAATTCAGTGCCTCTTTGCTTGACATCATTGGGAAATCAAAAGAAATCAGCCAAAACCTCAGAAAAAAAATTGTAGACCTCCACAAGTCTGGTTCATCCTTGGGAGCAATATCCAAACGCCTGAAGGTACCACGTTCATCTGTACAAACAACAGTACACAAGTATAAACACCATGGGACCACGCAGCCGTCACACCGCTCAGGAAGGAGACGCGTTCTGTCTCCTAGAGATGAACGTACTTTGGTGCGAAAAGTGCAAATCAATCCCAGAACAACAGCAAAGGACCTTGTGAAGATGAAGAAAGTATCTATATCCACAGTAAAACGAGTCCCTAATCAACATAACCTGAAAGGCCGCTCAGAAAGGAAGAAGCCACTGCTCCAAAACCGCCATAAAAAAGCCAGACTACGGTTTGCAACTGCACATGGGGAAAAAGATCGTACTTTTTGGAATAATGTCCTCTGGTCTGATGAAACAAAAATATAACTGTTTGGCCATAATGATCATCGTTATGTTTGGAGGAAAAAGAGGGAGGCTTGCAAGCCGAAGAACACCATCCCAACCGTGAAGCACAGGGGTGGCAGCATCATGTTGTGGGGGTGCTTTGCTGCAGGAGGGACTGGTGCACTTCACAAAATAGATGGCACCATGAGGTAGGAAAATTATATGAATTTATTGAAGCAACATCTCATGACATCAGTCAGGAAGTTAAAGCTTGGTCACAGATGGGTCTTCAAAATGGACAATGACCCCAAGCATACTTCCAAAGTTGTGGCAAAATTAAGGACAACAAAGTCAAGGTACTGGAGTGGCCATCACAAAGCCCTGACCTCAATAGAAAATTTGTGGACAGAACTGAAAAAGCGTGTGCGAGCAAGGAGGCCTACAAACCTGACTCAGTTACACCAGCTCTGTCAGGAGGAATGGGCCAAAATTCACCCAACTTATTGTGGGAAGCTTGTGGAAGGCTTCCTGAAATGTTTGATCCAAGTTAAACAATTTAAAGGCAATACTAATTCAGCGTATGTAAACTTCTGACCCACTGGGAATGTGATGAAAGAAATAAAAAGCAGAAATAAATCATTCTCTCTTCTATTATTCTGACATGTCACATTCTTAAAGTAAAGTGGTGATCCTAACTGACCTAAAACATGGAATTTTTACTAGGATTAAATGTCAGGAATTGTGAAAAATTTAGTTTAAATGTATTTGGCAAAGGTGTATGTAAACTCCCGACTTCAACTGTACCTGCTGGAGCACGTACTACGTGTGGGTGTTGTTATGTTGACCAGTGAGCTGAGATAAGGCAGAGCTTTACCTAGCAAAGACTTATAGATGACCTGGAGCCAGTTGGTCTGGCGACGAATATATGGCGAGGGCCAGCCGACAAGAACATACAGGTCGCAGTGGTGGGTGGTATATGGGGCTTTGGTGACAAAACGGATGGCACTGTGATAGACTGCATCCAGTTTGCTGAGTAGAGTGTTGGAGGCTATTTTGTAAATGACATCGCCGAAGTCGAGGATCGGTAGGATAGTCAGTTTTACAAGGGTATGTTTGGCAGTGTGAGTGAAGGAGGCTTTGTTGCGAAATAGGAAGCCGATTCTAGATTTCATTTTGGATTGGAGATGCTTAATATGAGTCTGGAAGGAGAGTTTACAGTCTAGCCAGACACCTAAGTATTTGTAGTTGTCCACATATTCTAAGTCAGAACTGTCTAGAGTTGTGATGCTAGTCGGGCGGGTGGGTGCGGGCAGCGATCGGTTGAAGAGCATGCATTTAGTTTTACAGTGTCCAAAGAAGTGCCAGATGTATACAGACTGGTGTCGTCTACGTAGATGTGGATCAAGGAATCACCCGCAGCAAGAGCGACATCATTGATATATACAGAGAAAAGGGTCGGCCCGAGAATTGAACCCTGTGGTACCCTTACAGAGACTGCCAGAGGTCCGGACAACAGGTCCTCCGATTTGACACACTAAACTTTATCTGAGAAGAAGTTGGTGAACCAGGCGAGGCAGTCATTTGAGAAACCAAGGCTAGCACAGTGTTAGCTAGCACATTGTTAGCTGAGCACAGTGTTAGCTGAGCACAGTGTTAGCTGAGCACAGTGTTAGCTGAAGAGAAGGCTTGAGAGCCTCTTTTGACCATAGTACCATGCCGTGTAAGTGGTCAGTTTATCCATAGCTAGTAATTCCACGTATTCGAGTGCCTGGCTTAGTTCGCCCAGTATGGGGAAGCAGTAGCTGTAACTCCGGGTGGAAAGGTTCTATCAGCCGGGTTATACATGTCCTACTCAAAGCCTGACCGTAAGGTCTGTACAGCTTAGCTAGCTAGTAGTAGCCTAGTGGGCTAAAGCCTGTAGTTAACACTTCGCTAGACGGAGAACACCACATGGGGGTATTGTGCTACAGGCTGAAAATTTCCCATGACTGCAGTAACGAGAGGCAATACCAGTCAGCTTAGCCAGCGAGGGCTCTGGTAAGCTAAACGAGGGGAGAAGTAATGCTACCAAGTGTAGGTAGAAAGAACTAGCAGAATGAGCTAGCTCTAAGCTTGTTCCGGCCGACGGTAGCTAAAAAGCTATTACTGGCGTAAACTAGTTAGCGTTCAACTCATGGGCTAATAGCCTAGCTATTGCTAGCACACTGCTAGCTGAAGAAAAAGAATGTGGCATAAGTCTTCAGTGAGCTAGCTAACCACATCTCCAGTCTCTTTTCTCTCTTCCAGCGTGGTCGGAAATAGCAGCACTAAGCTGGTAGCTAAGTGGGCTAGTAGGGCGAAGGATAGCCGTGTGGTGCTAGCTTCAACTGGAGACTGAGAAGAAGCAAACTTTTCCTTTTGGCAAAAGTACTCAATCCTCTAAACGAAAAGCTGTCATCCTTAACTGGGTGGCGAATCCTAGTGGATCACCTGTGAACAGTTAAGCAGGACAACAGTAATTCAAGTCGTGCTGAGAAGAGCTAGAGACGTAATGAAGAAATGATAATGAGTTAGAGGCAGGAGAGTGACACCTTATAAGGAGTGGGGTTCCCCACTATTCGCCACACTTCCTGTCTAGGAAAGAGGTTGTGTGATTGGAGCTTTCTGGTGACATCGCCTCGAAGGGCGTGTCCCCATAGTGAGATACCGAAATTAGTATTTGAAAGAGAACCAAATGTAACATACAATAACAAATGTTGTTAGTGATAAGAAATGGAAACAAACGTATTCATGCAGTCTATTCACATGTTTTGAAACTGTAAAAGCAGCTGTTTCGAAAATGTTAAAACTGGGAAAACAAATGAGGTAGAGTGTGAGAGGACGGGTGCCGTCTGACCTTCTGTGGGCAGGCCCTTGTCCTCAAAGATGTTGCAGCTGTCCTGCCTGCTGCTCTGTATGTGCACCTCCTCCATGGTGCCCGGGTCGCATGGGCTATGCAGCAGGGTCAGGTTGTACTGCAGAATCGGCTCAGGTCATAGCTGTAGCTGGGGGTCAGAGATCATAGGTGAAAAGGTCAATGAGGATGGCGAGAAGAACAACAGTTGTTTTTTTTTTTTTTTTTTTTTTTTTTTTTTTTTTTTTTTTGGGGTGGATCAGCTTAATATTGCGGAAAGAATGTTGCTTCCAATGTAATTGTCTGCATCATTTCCAATCCCCCATATTTTTTTGGGTAAATATATATATCCATACACGCATGCATACATATATACATATATACATACACATACCTATATAGACATACATACTTTTTTAAAGAATATACCTTTATTATTATTCCCCGCAACCCTACCACCGCTCCCCCAATTGGAGTAAACTAATAAACACTTCTGCTTTTACCTTCAATTTATACATCTTATACCTATTTTACAGACACAGACTACTTTATAATAGTTCTCTCTTGTTTGTTCTTAGTCCTTCCTCTATTTCTGTTGTCCATCCAATTTTATTTCCACTTGTAACTGTGCTATTTCACAAAAGCTCCGCACCTATACAAATTTCACAGATCCCGTATGCCCTACATTGTTTATCTTGTTATTAGTCCCACCCTTCAGTTCCACTCAACCCTTCCCATCTATCTTCCAACATCATCCATTTCGGATTTTTATTTGCCATATATTTTTCAACTGTGCTGTGATGCTTCACAAAAGATTTGAACCTTCCTATTCTCATAGCTTCTACAGATTGTAAATTAAAAATAAACATTTTTGCTAAAATAATTATTATATTATTGATTGATTGACTATGGCTTTTCAAATCCCCCAGTATTGCTATCTGTAGCGTTAGTTCTAGGCAAATGTTGCAATTCTTCAGCCATTCCTGGACCTGTGACCAAAAACGAGCTACATATGGACAATACCAAAATAAATGATCTAATGACTCTGCCTCCTCACAACAGAATCTGCAGAGCTGGGAAGATTGTATACCCCATATATATAACATTCTATTAGTTGCAAGAATTTTATACAGTAATTTAAATTGAAAAATTCGAAGTTTTGAATCCGGCGTTGTTTTGCGTATCAATTCATAAACCATGTGCCATGGAATGGGTACATCGAAAATCTCTTCCCAACTATTTTGCAATTTATATGGCACAGCTGTCAGTTTTTTGGTCCTTAAATGAAATTGGTATATGTTTTTATTTATCACACTTTTCTTTAACCATTTATGTTCTTTAATACAGGGCCGACATACAAGTTCCTTACTTTTTTCCCCTTCTACTTGCCTCTTCCATTTTTGTGGTAATGCTGCAATTAATTGGTTGTAATTTTGGGTAGAGCAGACATTTCCATATGTCTGTGTTAGCTGCATGTGTGACATAACTCCACCAGTCCTATTTATGATATCATTCACAAAAATTATACCTTTTTTAAACATTTCTTCGATAAATACAGTTTTTTTTATCAATTACTATATTTGAATTTAACCACAATATTTGTTGTACTATTTGTTCCGTCCTTTCAGGTGGATTAAACTGAAATTGCAACCAACTTTCTAAGGCTTGTTTAAAAAATAAGGATATTTTGGAGATTATTTCCTTTTCAAACAACCGAAAGTGAGCAGGTGTAATCTGAATAAAGGGAAAAAGGCCCTTCTTGAACATAGGATGAGACATTCGTACCAATTTACTAGAGAACCAGTTTGGATTTAAGTATAACTTTTGTATGACTGATGCCTTTAGTGAGAGGTCTAATGCTTTAATATTTAATAATTTCTGCCCTCCGAATTCATATTCGTTATATAAATAGGCCCTTTTAATTTTATCTGGCTTGCCGTTCCAAATAAAATGGAATATTTTTTGTTCATATAATTTAAAAAGCAGGTCACTAGGTGTAGGCAAAACCATAAGCAAATAGGTAAACTGTGATATGACTAAAGAGTTAATCAGGGTGATTTTTCCACAAATAGACAAGTATTTTCCTTTCCATGGTAGCAAGATCTTATCTATTTTTGCTAACTTTCTATAAAAATTTATTGGAGTGAGATCATTTCTTTATTTTGGGATTTTTATCAACAACAGTTGTTAATCAGAGAGTAGATCGATGAGATGGATGAATGGAGTGATGGGTAGAAAGAATAATATATAGAGGAATGACGGAAGAACCGATTAAATCAATAATATTAAGCAAACAGACAAACTGACTGACCAGACAGACACTTTTGAAAGGAGTCCAGCTGTACTTTGATGTTACATAACTATTCTTTCCCTCAAGCAGAGATGGCAGTGATGTCATTGTGTTTTTTTCCACTTAACAAACAAGTGGATCGTACTACTATTCAACGAAAGAAAATACATACAATTCAATGGATGGATGGAAATATAAGGTAACCTTTTGTTTTAATTCAATTTACATTTGTGTATACATTTAATCAGGAGGATAGTACTACATACACAAGGCCACGGCAATGAAAGATTCAGTCTTGAAAGTGTGTGTGTGTCTGCATGTGAGAGAGATATGACCTCTGTTATATATATATCTCTGTGACATGTGTTACAACAAACCAAGAGGCATATTTTATCACGTAATAAACATTCAGGGAAAGGACTTAAAGTCAGGCATACGCCATGTGGATATACACCCACACGTTGCATTCATGCCAATGCCCCAGTGGTGACATTGGGCACCTGGAAAGACTGTGCCTGAGGTGACACATACTGCTACCAAGATCCTAACTTCCTGTGACACATCACAACACATCAAAGGGAGACGCGTTACTACGGAGACCCTGGAGACTGCAGGGCAGTCTTACCTAAAGTAGAAGTTACTGGACAGGTCCATGTTCTGAAAGATCCTCACGTATCTACAAGGGGAAAAATAAACAGTCACAATCTCTTATAGCTATGGCCAAGACCTAATAGTAGTGCCAGGATTTTTCCTGTCTCATCACCAGTCACATCACCTGAGCTGTTCCTGTTCGGGTCACATAGGAAAAAGTCCTGGAGATATAACATTATACAGTAAGAGCATGTTACCTTATGTCATCTCAATTAAAAGGTGAGTCTAGACAAGGCAATATTCATTTCCTGTGCACTGCATATATAGACCCATGTACTGAGTGACCCTTAGCCCTTAGCTGGCCACACTTGGTTAATGGGTCGGTGAAGCCGTCACACCGCACAGCCTTGTGTGAAACGTCAATTACCTAATGATCTCATGGGATGCTTGGTGTGTGTGTGTGTGTGTGTGTGTGTGTGTGTGTGTGTGTGTGTGTGTGTGTGTGTGTGTGTGTGTGTGTGTGTGTGTGTGTGTGTGTGTGTGTGTGTGTGTGTGTGTGTGTGCGTGCGGAAATTGAGTGAGAGAAAACATTTAGGGAAAGAGGAAAGTGGAAGGAAAGGAGAAAGTCTCCAGTGAAGTATAGGGTATTTAACTGTCTGTCGACCTATTGTACCTGGCCTCATCAGGATGCATCACCCTCACTGAGTCATTGGGGATGTAGATCACGTTGGTATTGTCGATCTTCTGTATCGGGGTGTCAAACTCATTCCACGGAGGGCCGAGTATCTGCAGGTTTTTGCTATTTCTTTTCAATTATGACCTAGACAACCAGGTGAAGAGAGTTCCTTACTAATTAGTGACCTTAATTCATCAATCAAGTACAAGATTGGAGCGAAAAACCCTCATACACTTGGCCCACCATAGAATGAGTTGACACATGTTGTATATGGCCAGCTCTCCTGCTATCTCTCTCAGAATGACCTTCTTGATCCAAATCAGTCAGGTTTCAAGACTAGTCATTCAACTGAGACTGCTCTTCTCTGTGTCACGGAGGCGCTCCGCACTGCTAAAGCTAACTCTCTCTCCTCTGCTCTCATCCTTCTAGACCTATCGGCTGCCTTTGATACTGTGAACCATCAGATCCTCCTCTCCACCCTCTCCGAGCTGGGCATCTCCGGCGCGGCCCACGCTTGGATTGCGTCCTACCTGACAGGTCGCTCCTACCAGGTGGCGTGGCGAGAATCTGTCTCCGCACCACGTGCTCTCACCACTGGTGTCCCCCAGGGCTCTGTTCTAGGCCCTCTCCTATTCTCGCTATACACCAAGTCACTTGGCTCTGTCATATCCTCACATGGTCTCTCCTATCATTGCTATGCAGACGACACACAATTAATCTTCTCCTTTCCCCCCTCTGATAACCAGGTGGTGAATCGCATCTCTGCATGTCTGGCAGACATTTCAGTGTGGATGACGGATCACCACCTCAAGCTGAACCTCGGCAAGACGGAGCTGCTCTTCCTCCCGGGGAAGGACTGCCCGTTCCATGATCTCGCCATCACGGTTGACAACTCCATTGTGTCCTCCTCCCAGAGTGCTAAGAACCTTGGCGTGATCCTGGACAACACCCTGTCGTTCTCAACTAACATCAAGGCGGTGACCCGTTCCTGTAGGTTCATGCTCTACAACATTCGCAGAGTACGACCCTCCCTCACGCAGGAAGCGGCGCAGGTCCTAATCCAGGCACTTGTCATCTCCCGTCTGGATTACTGCAACTCGCTGTTGGCTGGGCTCCCTGCCTGTGCCATTAAACCCCTACAACTCATCCAGAACGCCGCAGCCCGTCTGGTGTTCAACTTTCCCAAGTTCTCTCACGTCACCCCGCTCCTCCGCTCTCTCCACTGGCTTCCAGTTGAAGCTCGCATCCGCTACAAGACCATGGTGCTTGCCTACGGAGCTGTGAGGGGAACTGCACCTCCGTACCTTCAGGCTCTGATCAGGCCCTACACCCAAACAAGGGCACTGCGTTCATCCACCTCTGGCCTGCTCGCCTCCCTACCTCTGAGGAAGTACAGTTCCCGCTCAGCCCAGTCAAAACTGTTCGCTGCTCTGGCACCCCAATGGTGGAACAAACTCCCTCACGACGCCAGGTCAGCGGAGTCAATCACCACCTTCCGGAGACACCTGAAACCCCACCTCTTTAAGGAATACCTAGGATAGGATAAAGTAATCCTTCTAACACCCCCCCCCCCTTAAAAGAGTTAGATGCACTATTGTAAAGTGGTTGTTCCACTGGATATCATAAGGTGAATGCACCAATTTGTAAGTCGCTCTGGATAAGAGCGTCTGCTAAATGACTTAAATGTAAATGTAAATATGGGTTGACCACCAATGTCTGCCATTTTCCTCCGCTTGGTGATCAAGACGATGTAATACCCCTCTAGGAATCAGACAAAACCTGCAAGACCAGGACAATAAATACACATAAACAGCACAAATAAGCCTATTATTACTGTAGCTTACAAGGATACCCCAAAGCACCCAGATAACTCGTATGCAACTTTTACCATGAATTTCTCATCCACAATGCTTTTTTTCAGGCCACCTTTTTAAATACAGTATCTACTCTCATCGCAACAAGCAAATGAGTGCCCATCTGTGTGCGTGTGTCTTCATGATACATGAGACCACTTGTTTTTCATGCTGCATGATCACAACACACTCACAGCCTTTTCATCGTCCTTACATAATTCATCGTAACCATCAAAAGCTTTTTGTGAAATCATATTTTCGGTTCCAAAATATGTTTTCAGTCCTCGAATGTGTATTCACCATTGTAGTACACTTTCTCTATTCACAGAGAAGCAGAATATATGTTTTCTGAGAGCTCATTATTGTTTCTCAATCATATTAGTCAGGCCCTTTTCCTTTTATCTCCTCTTGGAAGTCATTGACAACAGCTAGAAACAAAGACTACTACCACTGTTTCGCTTAGATCAAAGATGTATAAATGAGGTGGCTGAGACCAACAAGTAGTGATGGGGGGGGAGGGGGAATCGATACGGTTACATGTCGGGATACGATTTTTGAAGATATGGTATCGTATTGTTTTTACAATATCACAATATTATTACTGTGCTAGTTGGCTGTACCTGCATCAAAAAAAAGTATTTTTCATTCATAGTTGTTCTCCGACTTCTTTTTAAATAGGGCGCCAATTTGTTTTCAGCACTTTTATTTCCATTACTGATCAAAACTTGTTTGCTCATGGCTCTCTTGTCCCTCTGCAGAATACTTTTATTGTGAGCAATATGTTTGGAACATTGAATCGCAATACAGTATCGAATTGCAATACATATAGAATCGTGAGAATCACAATACATATCGTATCGTCACCTAAGTATCATGATAGTATCGTATCAATTTCCAGCCCTACCAACAAGTGGGTCACACTTATTATACCCTTTTCACAATACTGAACCGAGCCGAGCTGAGAGGAACCAAGCTATACTTGGGTTTTAGATAAGATTTTATTGTCCTCCAAGGAGGAAATTAATTTCCACATGCTCGTACATAGACATAGAGACCACCAAGAAACCCATACACCCAGTCATAACATTTTCAATACCAAACTTCTCTACACCCTGGACAGATAAAACAGACAGAAGACAAAGACAGCACATAAACAGTGGAATATAGACCTTTAGCTGTCACGCCTGCCTCCACTCTTCCCCCCTGGTGCTCGAGGGTGCCAGGCTGCCCTGCATTACGCACTCCTGCCACCATCATTTACGCACACCTGCCTCCCATCGTCACACGCTTCAGCGATATTGGACTCACTCGATCACCTGTTTATTACCTCCCCTATATTTGTCAGTTCCCCAGCTCTGGTCCCCGCTGCTGGTTTGTCGTCTGTCTTTCTGTTTCCCAGTTCTGACGATGTTCCTGTCCTGTTGCATGTCCGTTCCTAATTAAATGTCAACTCTCCGTACCGTCATTCCTTACATTAGCTGTTGAGGGTGTTTATGGCTGTGGGGATGAAGCTCCTGCTGAACCAGTATCTGTGGCCAGAGGGGAGTCTTTCAAAATAGTGGTAGAGTGAGAGGCTATGGTGGTTTATACTTGTTTACATCTCCTCTATAGTTGCTGGAACTTATCAAGGAAGGACAATGTGAACACACTGGGCTGGGGACAGAATCATTATTCTTTATGGTGAAAATAATCTGGACAGATACTGATATGCCAGGATTTGTGTGTAGCTAGGCCATAAGAGTTGTTTGATGTTGCAATGGATGGGGAGGTGACCATTGACAGCCTGACCCAGTTCTGCTGTGTTTATATGTTTTGAATTACGGTAATGACAGGGGATGAGACTATAAGTTATTCTACAGGCAACACATGCTCCTGGAGGAAATAGCCTACAGGAGATAAACAAGAGGAAAATCATTTGCAGGAGCAGAACAGCACATGACATAAATGCATATGGATAAATTATATGAAGCATAAATGGTATGAGGAATGGGAGGAGAGAGGGGACATTGTGTACATCACAAAGATACCCTAGCCCATTTCCCACCATCACAACCACTCATTTTCTGTCTGTGACACATTGACATGTTTCAACGGTTGCTCATGAAATGACGAGCCGTAAAATACGTCAAATTTGACCGCTTAGGTGGCCGACGTCAGAATCTGGGTCGGTTTCCTAGATCACCATCCAGCTCAATACAGATGACTTCCAAGAAATGTTTCTCTGAAGCCCATATCATGCCATGTTACCAATACAATTGCAGTTGTAATTTCAGCAAAAACGAAACAAATCAAATGTTATTTTCATAAACAACAGGTGTAGACTAACAGTGAAAGGCTTACTTACGCGTCCTTTTCTAACAAGAAAGAGTTAAAGATAAAATATAAATATATATATTTTTAAATAATACACAGTGAATAACAAATAACGAGTAAAAATAACACGGTACACAGGGAGTACCAGTACCGAGTCGATGTGCAAACAAGATTGGGTGTGTGCGTGCGTGACCTTGCTTGTGCACATCTTTGTGTTGCCCTCCCCATTACTGTCTGTAGATCAGTGCTGATAGGAAGATAAGTGGCATTCAAGCTACTGTCACACCAATTATCTGTTTGTTTAATACCACAAACACACTGGCCTGGTTAGGGGAAGAGCACCATGATCAAAGCCTCACAACATTGTCAGGTCAAACTACTGACATCTGACCCTCCAAATAAAAGGGTTTGAGTGTGTGCGTGTATGCGTGAAAAAAATGTGAGAGACAGATCATTAGCTAAATGTGAGAGACGCTCCCTTCTCAGGATCCCGTTTTCCCCTCTCTCCTCCGTTCAGTGTGACCTTGATCTCAAAGCTTGACATTTCTCCTAGCAACGTCATCCATTACAGCAGAGAAAATTAGGCTCTCTCCACTCTTCACCGTGATGTACTTATTCTTCCCAGGGAAAAAGCAGAAAAAAGGTTCAGACACCGAAATTAGCAATTAAGTAACAAAATTGGCTTTTCAGAGAAAAAAGTTTGGAAACGGTCTGGCAGGAGGTTGGTTCTCCAAATCACTTCAAGTGGGCAACCGAAGGCCTTGAGAGATCAGGTATCGGCGTGTGCTGATGAAAGTAGAAATAGGCATAGAGAGGTGCAAACGATCCTTTGATTGGAAATCTGTCATTCCTCGTCTAGCCTCTCTTTGCCTCAAAGATTTGATGCTATTCCTAAAATTTAAAAAAAAATAAAGTATACCAGTCCAGCATCAAAACAAATTTTATTCCACCTGGGATCCAATGGTATCCTATTTTGAACATCTCCAAACACTTAATCCAGGTTAGTACTATAGGCCTCACCCCCACCCCTTCCCTTGAGGTTACTGCTAGGATCACCTATCAACTGAAAAAGTTAGGCTATTGTATGTTTGCTTTAAGTAACATTATGCTGTATACTTTAAAAAATATTTGTAACTCATGTTTGAAAGCATCAGTGGGGGGAGTGAAATTAAGGGAGGGAGAAAAAGGGGTAAAATGTACAATGCCTTAATGTTTTAAGTTACATTTTCTATTAATAAAAATATATAATAAAAAAAGAAATTGGCAGATACTAACATGTCTGTCATGTCTATGGCCAGAAATACATTTGAATGGTAGTGGATTACTCAATCGATTATTGTGTCAACTAGGTAACCCAAAACTACAGTGACAGCATTGATTAGCCTCTTATAAAATAGAACCTGCTAGGAGCCCTAACTGTGTGTCATCTCAGAACCCTTCAAAATACACATTTTGCCACTAACAACTGATTCAGAATCAGCTCTCCTTGCTTCAGTCTTAGTAGCCTTCACATCTCAGCCAAATGTACAGTGCTCACTAGACAAGACATGCCCTGACAGGCTCATGGCCATTCTTAAAGCAACTGGTAGAGGAGAGGAGTTCCGTTTTTTCTGGACTAGCATTTAGATTTCAGAACACAGAACATTGATAATGACCATACATTTTAAAATAGATGTACTGTAAAGTCTCTGCTTGTTTGTTTATTTCAGTTCGTTCTGCTGGGATCACAACAGAGCATCACAAACAGTAAATATATTCCCTCTACAGAGAACAGAACAGTACATACTGTATCATGTGTATTATGAACAGTAGCCTATAGCCAGAGGAGACATAATGGATGCTCTTCTAAATCAATCAACTCCAGGACTTCATCACGTTCCCATAGCAGCCAGCTACCGTGTACCACATGCATTGGCCATTTAGCAGTGCACCAACACAAACCAATCAAATGTAAATACGATGCACATTCCCCACTCTAGGCTTTAGTATTTACAGGGATGGATGGGAGCATTGGGAGGATGATGATGGATGCAAAGGGAGCTCTCCAGTCGCCACTCTGTACTGTAATTACAAATTAATCAGAATCCTAAGCATTTGATAACAAATAAATCTCCTCCACTCTCATACACTGTGGAAATGCTGACTGCAAGGGACGCGTGTTAATGTACAGTACAGGCTCTCAGCCCTCATAAAAGCATGGCTGTAACCCGTGCACACCTGGGCCCTGAGGTGTGCTGTGAAACATAAGGGCCGTGGTCGATGCTACTGTCAAGCAGTTGCGTGGCATGCAGCAACTCAATCATCAATAATTGCCAGGTCGTTTGGCTCAGTGCGGTCGATTTTCAGAACACGGTTTTTGGTTTGGGTACGATTGCTCCCCACAAGAAAATATCTCTGGAATCAAATAACACATTAAAGTGTGTGAAAAACGAGAAATCAATAGATACAGTAACATTATGAGCCTCACTCAACAGCGGGATAAAAGCAGTGCTTCGGTCGATGAACGAAGTCAGATGAAAGAAGTACGTTTAATAAATGTGATTTATACAGGCCATGCTATTCTCCCGAACACAATTAACTTCTACTTGCACACAATCCCGGATCCGGGAGCACCCTCATCAGTAAAAAAGCTGACTAGCATAGCCTAGCATAGCGCCACAAGTAAATACTAGCATCTAAATATCATGAAAGCACAAGTCCAAGACACCAGATGAAAGATACACATCTTGTGAATCCAGCCATCATTTCTGATTTTTTAAATGTTTTACAGGGAAGACACAATATGTATTTCTATTAGCTAACCACGATAGCAAAAGAGCCAAATTTTTTTCCCACCATTTTTTTACTGCATAGGTAGCTATCACAAATTCGACCAAATAAAGATATAAATAGTCACTAACCAAGAAACAACTTCATCAGATGACAGTCTGATAACATATTTATTGTATAGCATATGTTTTGTTCGAAAAATGTGCATATTTCAGGTATAAATCATAGTTTTACATTGCAGCCACCATCACAACTCTCACCAAAGCAACTAGAATAATTACAGAGAGCAACGTGAATTACCTAAATACTCATCATAAAACATTTATGAAAAATACACAGTGTACAGCAAATGAAAGACAAAGATCTTGTGAATCCAGCCAATATTTCAGATTTTTTAAGTGTTTTACAGCGAAAACACAATATAGCATTATATTAGCTTACTACAATAGCCAACCACACAACAGCATTGATTCAAGCAAACAGTAGTGATAACGAATAAACCAGCAAAAGATATTAATTTTTCACTAACCTTCTCAAACGTCTTCAGATGACAGTCCTATAACATCAAATTACACAATACATATATGGTTTGTTCGAAAATGTGCATATTTAGCGGCACAAATCGTGGTTATACAATATGAATAGTAGCCAAACAACAAACAAAATGTCGGGAGAAATCTTGGGAGAGACACCTAATCTAATCAATAACTAATCATAAACTTGACTAAAAAATACAGGTTGGACAGCAAATGAAAGATACATTAGTTCTTAATGCAACCGCTGTGTTAGATTTTTAAAATTAACGTTACTACGACATACAGCGTGCGTTAAAGCGAGACCGCACCGAAATGAATGGCGGAATAATAGTTTCACATTTTTCAACAGAACAACGAATTAACATCATAAATAGTTCTTACTATTTGATGAGCTTCCATCAGAATCTTGTGCAAGTTGTCCTTTGTCCAGAATCATCGTTGCTCGGTTGTAGATTGTCGTCTTCAACTTAGGAATTAGCAGCAAACATTAGCCATGTGGCCCAGACGTGTCCAACTCTTCATAACGCAGCACAAAGAAAATTCCGAAAATCGCAATATACTGATATAAACTGATATAACTCGGTTTAAAATAACTACATTATGATGTTTTTAACACCTATATCGAATAAAATCAGAGCCGGATATATCTAAGGCCTATAACGAGAGCTTTTCAGAATGCCATCCTGAGGTCTGTCTTGCGCCATGACGAACGTTGAAAAGAGTGCACCCCCCGTTCCAAGAGCCTTTATACGGCCTCAGATCTACCTAGCAACCCCATTCCAATTCTCACTGCTTACTGACATCTAGGGGAAATCGTATGCAGTGCATGTCGACTCATAGATTACATGCAAATTAATAAACTGACCCTGGAACAGAGTGCCCGATTTCAGATTTCTCACTTCCTGACAGGAAGTTTGCTGCAACTTGAGTTCTGTTTTACTCACAGATATAATTCAAACGGTTTTAGAAACTAGAGAGTGTTTTCTATCCAATAGTAATAATAATATGCATATTGTACGAGCAAGAATTGAGTACGAGGCAGTTTAATTTGGGAACGTTTTTTTACAAAGTCGAAATGGCGCCCCCCTATTGAGAAAAGGTTTTAAGATGCAAGACGAGTATCTTTCTTCTGACCATTATGTGTTTCTGTATTGGTTTGAGATTTGGTGTGGGGACATCCAGTATCTCTGGCCACAATGTCCTGTTCTACCTATCATCAACACCTCTATGTTGTTAATGTCTGAACATCAGTGAACCAACGAATAGGGCAAGGCTAAACTGAAACTCTTCCAGTGTAATCAAAGCTGGTTCTTTACAAAAGTGATCCTCAACCCAAGGCCGTTCTGCTGAGGGCAGGGTTTGCAGGCCCTTGTCTCAGACCAGTACAGATATGTGGTGTATTCTTTAGTCAGATTCCAAAATGTTTAGTCTGTTGCAAAACCGTTTGCTCCAAAACGCTTTTCAGTTCTGTTTTCAAATCAAATCAAACTTTATCTGTCACATATATTATTATTATTATTACATATACCTTATCATGAAATGCTTACTTACAAGCCCTTACCAACAGGGCAGTTCAAGAAAGAGTTAAGAAAATATTTACCAAATAAACTCAAGTAAAAAATTATAATAAAGTAACACAATAAAATGACAATAACGAGGTTATATACAGGGGGTACCGGTACCGAGTCAATGTGCAGGGGTACAGGTTATTTGAGGTAATTTGTACATGCAGGTAGAGGTGAAGTGACTATGCATATATAATAAACAGTGAGCAGCAGCAGTGTAAAAACAAAGGGAGGGGGGTGGGTCAATGTAAATAGTCAAGGTTGGTCATTTGATTAATTGTTTAGCAGTCTTATAGCTTGGGGAAAAATCTGTTAAGGAGCCTCTTGGTCCTAGACTTGCCGCTCCGGTACCGCTTGCCGTGCGGTAGCAGAACATTCTTTGACTTGGTTAACTGGAGTCTTTGACAATTTTGGGGGCTTTCCGCTGACATCGCCTAGTATATAGGCCCTGAATGGCAGGAAGCTTGGCCCCAGTGATGTACTGGGCCGTACGCACTACCCTCTGTAGTGATACAACCGGTCAGGATGCTCTTGATGGTGCAGCTGTAGAACTTTTTGAGGATCTGGGGACCCATGCCAAATCTTTTCAATCTCCTGAGGGGGAAAATGTGTTGTGCCCTCTTCACAACTGTCTTGGTGTGTTTGGACCATGAAAGTTTGTTTGTGATGTGGACACCAAAGAACTTGAAACTCTCGACCCGCTCCACTACAGCCCCATCAATGTTAATGGGGGGCTAAATTGGCCTGCCTTTCCATGATAAGCTCCTTTGTCTTGCTCACATTTAAGGAGAGGTTGTTGTCCTGGCACCACAGTGCCAGGTCTCTGACCTCCTCCCTATAGGCTGTCTCATCGCTGTCGGTGATCAGGCCTACAGCTGTTGTGTCGTCAGCAAACGTAATGATGGTGTAGGAGTCATGGGTGAACAGGCAGTACAGGAGGGGACTAAGTACTCACCCCTGAGGGGTCCCAGTGTTGAGGATCAGCGTGGCATATGTGATGTTGCCTACCCTTACCACCTGGGGGTGGCCCGTCAGGAAGTTCAGGATCCAGTTGCAGAGGGAGGTGTTTAGTCCCAGGAACCTTAGCATAGTGATGAGCTTCATGGACACCATGGTGTTGAATGCTGAGCTGTAGTCAATGAACAGCATTCTCACATAAGTGTTCCTTTTTTCCAGGTGGGACAGGGCAGTGTGGAGTGCGATTCAGATTGTGTCATCTGTGGATCTGTTGGGGCGGTCTGCAAATTGGAGTGGGTCTAGGGTATCTGGGAGGATGCTGTTGATGTGAGCCATGACCAGCCCTTCAAAGCACTGCATGGCTACCGACGTGAGTGCTACGGGGCGGTAATCATTTAGGCAGGTTACCTTCGATTCGTTGGGCACAGGGACTATGGTGGTCTGCTTGAAATATGTAGGTATTACAGACTCAGTCAGGGAGAGGTTGAAAATGTCAGTGAAGACACATGCCAGTTGGTCCGCGCATGCTTTGAGTAATCCGAGTTATCCGTCTTGCCTCGCGGCTTTGTGAATGTTTACCTGTTTAACCTCTCTTAGATTGCATTTTCCTTTTCGAAATTGGCGGTAATTTAGAATGCATAGCATAGCTTCTCCCTTTGTTCCTCAGTCTTCCCGCTCTTTCACTCAAGTCTTTTCTTTGTGTAACCAGCCGCTATATCGGCATCGTTCACCAGGTCCATCAATGTATGATTCATTCTGTGTATATGTAATTCTGTGTGATTAGTTAGGTATTTAGTAAATAAATAATTTAACCAAATTTTGTATTGCTGATTCAACTTGTTAGCGAGAGTTCGTGAAGATAACCAAGAATTTACAACTTTCAGATGAGACTGAAATAAGGCGAGGATTAAATATTGACTGCTATTGATGTAAAAGATGACTAGGTCTTTTTTATTTTATTTTATTTTTTACATTTTATCCCCTTTTCTCCCCAATTTTCGTGGTATCCAATCGCTAGTAATTACTATCTTGTCTCATCGCTACAACTCCCGTACGGGCTCGGGAGAGACGAAGGTCGAAAGCCATGCGTCCTCCGAAGCACAACCCAACCAAGCCGCACTGCTTCTTAACACAGCGCGCCTCCAACCCGGAAGCCAGCCGCACCAATGTGTCGGAGGAAACACCGTGCACCTGGCCCCCTTGGTTAGCGCGCACTGCGCCCGGCCCGCCACAGGAGTCGCTGGAGCGCGATGAGACAAGGATATCCCTACCGGCCAAACCCTCCCTAACCCGGACGACACTAGGCCAATTGTGCGTCGCCCCATGGACCTCCCGGTCGCGGCCAGCTACGACAGAGCCTGTGCGCGAACCCAGAGACTCTGGTGGCACAGCTAGCACTGCGATGCAGTGCTCTAGACCACTGCGCCACCCGGGAGGCCCCTTCACTAGGTCTTTAAGAGTTTATTCGGAAGATAACAGCTCTATAAACATTCTTTCGTGGTGCCCCAACTTTCTAGTTAATTATTTACCTGATTTGCTTAATCAGGTAATATTAATTACAGACAAATTATTTTATAGAATAGCATGAGATATCACTTAATCCGGCATAGCCAAAGGCTCCCTGTGAGGAATCTAAAATAGGACACCTTAATTTTGAATCAGCCTATATAAATTTGAAAAGCAGATTACATAATATACCACATTTATTATACACATTATTAGAGTTGTAGACAGGAATTATTGGTTGTGTGTGTGTGTGCTCTGGAGAACTCTTCCCCGTGTTGTTCTCTGACGTAGTCAGTGGGTAGCGTAAGCGGTTACAGTTCTGTATGAGGGTTGATAAAGCTAATTATAGATATTTGAGAAATAGGGCATTTGGCCAAACGCAGGGCTATTTCTGCCTCGCGGATAGGCTCGGTCATAAGCCAGCCGATTGAAATTGAGTAGATATTAGCTTGACCAGCAATAATTATTTCCACGCGAGTAGACAACGGTGCATTTCGTTGTTTGCCGCGAAAACATCGTCAAATAAAGCCGAAAAGGGTTTGAACATAATGTTACGAATAAAACCTTTCCTTTGCTAATGGAATCCTAACGGCCATTTTGTTTCTTGGGCCACGTTGAAATTCCTCCGGAACGGAAGTCCCGCCCTGGGTACTTCCGCTTGATTTCAGCGTGTGCCAGCAGTGACCTCTGAGGAATCACCAGTACTTTCCTTCAAGAAGAATTAGTCAGGTGACACTCAAGTCGTTGCTTACGATATCCAGACGGATATCGATGTCTCATTCAATTGAACTAATAAGTCAAATTGCCAGACTTACATTCTCAAGTGGATCTTGTAAATAATATCCAAATTGATTTGTTTTCTAAATGAGACACTGTAAACTTTTTCCAAACTAACCTAGATGAAGCAAATTCTCAGGTTAATTCAAGTTTAATTCCCAAATAGCCTATACAGGTTTGATTTATCATTAAATTGATCAATCAGTAAAATTTTGTTTTTGCAAAACACATTCAGTAACCCCGCCTCCAGCGGGAATCCCATGTGGCTTCGGCCTTAGGGAGAAGTGTACCATATTGCTGAATGTACCCTAACATCTGAACTACGGTTTCCACCTATGATATCCAATCAATGGAGATTGTATGGATTATCGTCTCATTCAAGTTAAATTGTTGAACATACCTTAATGTTCTTCCAATCAAATGAGACCATTTTAAACATCCCATATTAACCTGGATGAACTAACTTCTCAGGTCAATTAAAGTTTAATTCCCAGATAGCCTATCCAGGTAGGATTAATCATTATCATTGATTAATTCATTCAATTTGCTTTTGCAAATTCATTCACGTCCAACTTCCACATTACTGGTACAGCAATGATGGTTCGGTAACATCTATAAATAGATTAAACTTGTTGTCACGTTCTGACCTTAGTTCTTTTGTATTTTCTTTGTTTTAGTATGGTCAGGGCGTGAGTTGGGTGGGTTATCTATGTTTGTGTTTCTATGTTGGGTTTTTCGTTTGGCCTGATATGGTTCTCAATCAGAGGCAGGTGTTAGTCATTGTCTCTGATTGGGAACCATATTTAGGGAGCCTGTTTTCTGCTGTGTTTTGTGGGTGGTTGTCTTCCGTGTATGTGTGTTCCACACGGAACTGTTTCGGTTTTCGTTCGTTCAATTTATTGTTTTGTATTTCAGTGTTCAGTTTGTTCTATTAAAGTTTCATCATGAACACTTACCACGCTGCGCTTTGGTCCTCCTCTCTTTCTCCAGACGAAGATCGTTACACTTGTCTTTGCAGCTTCCAACGAATTCCAAACCGAAAATTTGAAAAAAATAGGAAAACTTTTCCCCAAAATGTTTCTAATAATGTGCAAGCTATCAGAGGAGGTGGTCACCACTCCTCCACTAATTAGTGAACCACCACCCATAAAAGGATTGATCTCTGACCTCAGCAGCGATACCAACCCTAAATATGCAATTAGCGAAAAAAACGCCAAAATTGCGAACGCTCTCCGAAATCTACCATCAAACACAGGCTTTGTGACAGTTCTCTCCACTTTAGCACTAATGTATTGCCATCCAAGACTGGCATCGGTCCAATACCATAGTGCACAGCTGAAGCACGTGCAAGACATGGCTAACATGATGGGACATGTGGAGAGAACTGAGCAACTATTGCCAAAAGCAGGAAATGAAAACATTCTGCTAGTCGAGGAACTGCGTTTGAAATCTGAACAATTAAAAGTCATTGCAAATACTTATGATGATGAATGAGCACAAACTCTCCAACAAAATCGTTGTCTCCAGGAACAACTCGATTTAGCCAAAACTAAATACGATGTAGTCCACTCCAAACTAGATAAATCTGTTGAGTTATCTACAAACAGGAGCACGCAATTTGATAACATGCGGACAGTTTTGTTGAACGTTACTCAAGGTAACAATGTTCTACTCCAAATTCTGAAGACCAAAGATGATCAGTTAACTTCTCTAGGGTAGGGGGCAGCATTTGGAATTTTGGATGAATGCATGCCCAAATTAAACTGCCTGCTTCTCGGGCCCAGAAGATATGATATGCATATAACTGGTAGTTTTGCATAGACAACACTCTAAAGTTTCCAAAACTGTTAAAATAGTGTCTGTGAGTATAACAGAACTAATTTGGCAGGCGAAAACCTGAGAAAAATCCATTCAGGAAGTAGTTTTTTGGGGGGTTTTGTAGTTTTCTATTAAATGCCATTACAGTATCCATTAACTTCGGACTCAAATTGCAGTTTCTATGCCTTCCACTAGATGTCAACAGTCTTTAGAAATTGTTTCAGGCTTGTATTCTGAAAAATGAAGAAGTAAGAGCAGTCTAAATGAGTGGACCCTAAAGTGTCACAAAGCTTTTTTATGCGCGAGACCGAGAGATTGCGTTTCTTGTTTACCTTTTAAATTGACGACGTTATTGTCCGGTTGAAATATTATTGATTATTTAGGCTAAAAACAACCTGAGGATTGAATATAAACATCGTTTGACATGTTTCTATGAACTTTACGGATACAATTTGGTTTCTTTTGTCTTCCTGTTTTGACTGCGTTTGAGCCTGTGGATTACTGAAGAAAACGCGCAAACAAAACTGAGGTTTTTGGATATAAAGACACTTTATCGAACAAAAGGAACATTTATTGAGTAAATGAATGTCTGCTGAGTGCAACCATATGAAGATCATCAAAGGTAAGGGATTCGTTTTATCTCTATTTCTGACTTGTGTAACTGTTCTACTTGGCTGGTTACTGTTTGTAATGATTTGTCTAGTGGGCTATGTTCTCAAATAATCGTAAGGTATGCTTTCGCCGTAAAGCATTTTTAAAATCTGACACCGTGGTTGGATTCACAAGAAGTTAATCTTTAAACCTATGTAAAATATGTTTTGTTTTCTGAATTTTTATAATGAGTATTTCTGTATTTGAATTTGGCGCCCAGCAGTTTCACTGGCTGTTGAAGAGGTGGGACGCTAACGTCTCACGTACCCAAGAGAGGCTAATGAACACAATGACTAAGTTCGATGACAAATCAGCAGAACTCATTGAAGTCGCTGACCAAATGAATGTTGAGAGAACTCGGGTGATGAAGATGGAAATTTTGATTTCTAAGCAAGCGGAAGAAATCTCATCACTGAATCTCTCGAGACCTCTATCTGCAAACCATGACAGATAAGTTTGAGACCGAAAGGAGCAAGTGCGACACTCACGTGTCCAAAATCAGTACTCTAAATGCTCAAGTGGACTCTGCAATGCAGCGGAATACCACCCTTGGGTACCATCTGGAGGAAGTCCAGAATGGTCACGCTCTACAGCGTGACTATCCAGCCAAGCGACCGGAGCCCTGTACACAAAGGAGTACAGGGCTCCGGAACGGCCCCAATTTCCCCACAGGATGAAGCCAACCCTCTCCGCCCGCTTGACGCAGAATACCTTGACAAACTCGTCAAGAATTTCCCCACCTTTGACCCCGTTCCAGGTCAGCCAAACGATATTGAGACATTCCTAGCTGACATAAAGGACGCGTTGGGTGGCTACCCGAACGCTACGGGTTCTGACAGGGTTTACCTGTTGAGGCGAACGTCGAAAAGACACGTTACGAGGTTCATTCGCCTACAACAGCAACACATGCTAAATGACTACGCTAAACTTGCCACAACTTGAAATTAGAATTCAGTGGTTTTGCGACTGGCAAACACGATAGCTCACTGGCTAACATGGTTAAACAAGCTCGGAACGAACACCCACAATGTCACGAACGTCGTCATGGAAATGACAGGACCAAGGTGCAGCGTTGTGAGCGTACATTTATTTTAATATTATAAATGTCACAAACAAAACAAGAAATACCAAAATCTAACGTGAAGCTGACTAGGGCTATACAGGCCACTAACACAGACAACTACCCACAACTACCCAGCCAGCAAAACAGGCTGCCTAAGTATGATTCCCAATCAGAGACAAAGATAGACAGCTGTCCTGATTGAGAACCATACCAGGCCAAAACCTAGAAACAGAAAACCTAGAAATAAAGAAACTAGAATGCCCACCCTAGTCACACCCTGGCCTAACCAAAATAGAGAATAAAAGCCTCTCTATGGCCAGGGCGTGACACACAAGCTTACTATCATAGGCTTTGTTCAGCTTACTTTGGCCTACTCACTGAAACAGGAATGGAAGTTTCAAATGTTTCTGTCGAACATGTATCCCACCTTCATTACCTACTTGGTCCATGCAGCCCACGTTGGCTTGCCTATCCTACAACTCAGAGAGCTTGCAAGCACAGCTTTTGAGGCATCAAAAACTCGCAACGCTAAGAGCCCTGACCACTCGGTTTTGAAGTTTGACCAGGAGCACTCACTCCAGTTAGAGGGTGCATTATCAGGTATTGGAGCGTTGAGAGATGATGCACAACAACGGTTTCTACCCCGAAACCACGAATCCAATAACCAATAGTCTAAATAACTGTAAAGTACGTCGCCATCAAAACGACTACCGGTACAATTGACCTGTTCGCTACGTTCCTGCACCCAACCTACACAAAGTGTCAGAGCACACGGGTAATAAAGGGTTGAAGGACGATCAAAACGTAGACCAATGTTCTCCAGAAGTTACACTACGTGAAGAACTAAAGCGAGAAACATTTGAGAAAAGGGTAAAAGATAAGTCACGGAGGAGCACGTGATGCCGCGGAGCTGAGCAGACGTTGACAAACCGAGCTCTTCAAAGTTATTCTATTATTACCTAAATAACAACGTTGAAACAATACTCTAACATCGGCTGATAAATTGTCAAGTACTTACCTTCCCAAAGAGCCATGGACCGCCGAAAGAGAGGCAAGAAGGACGACCAAAACGTCGTTGATTCCCAAGATAACGATAACGCTAGCAAGATTAGCATTAGCCCTCATAACTCAAACGACAGTTCCAGACTGTTGCTCTCGGCCTCTTGCGAGCCTGCCGACATGCTGGCTACTCTCCTCCGGGAAATTCAGGATGGTAACAAAGGTCTTTCTATGAAAATCGATAAGAGAACGGCTGAACTCCATTCTTCCATTGACGACCTGAAATCATCCATGAATGATCTCCTTTTGAGAACGACTGAGGCAGAGTTGCGCATTAGCACAGTTGAAGACACCATCGCTCGACATGACCAGGTCTTGATACAACTGCAAAAGGACAATGCCTACCTCAAAAACAAGGTAGATCAGATGGAGAACCAGAGCAGACGTAGTAATATCCGTGTGGTGGGATTGAAAGAGGACAGCGAGGGCCGTGACCCGGTCCGTTTCTTCACTCAATGGATCCCGGATGTCCTAGGCACAATCAACTTCACCAAGCCACTGGAAATCGAACGTGCCCACAGAACATCAGCGCCGAAACCCCGGCCAGATGAGCCCCCACGGGCCGTCCTGATCAGGTTCCTCCGTTTCCAAGACAGAGAGAAGGTACTGCAACTCGCAAGAGCCAAAGGGGACATAACCATTGATGGCAAGAGGGTCAGCCTTTTCCCGGATATGAGCGCGGATCTCGCAAGACGTCGCAAGCAGTTCAGACCTGCCGCCAAAGCACTGAAGGAGAAGAACATCATCGGCTACTTCATCCACCCTGCGCGGATGAAAGTTCAGTACAAAGGCCGAAGCCATCTCTTCAACACGCCGGGAGAAGTGTTCACTTTTCTCAAAGAACTGAGCAACGTCTGAGCCAGGACGGTCTCTTTGGGGGATAAGATGCAGTTTGTTTGTTTTCTCTTATCCGGACTGAACCGCTGATATCCTCCGGTCGCTATAATTGATTTGTACATTTTCAACTAACCGTATCTTTCCGGGGTGAGTTCTATTACATTTACAGGAGAGTATATTTTGGTTTAGTACATATCACTGGGCGAAGCAAATAAGTGGGTTTAGGCCCACTGCTTTCCCCCTCATTTATGTTAATCTTTCGAAAAGAGACTCAAGCAGCCCTTACCGTGGGCAGTAAATATTCAGCCATAAATATCTATTCACAACGTTTGTTTTCAATTTAGAGAGCTCGCAGGTTTTAGTTTACGCCAAGGTTTAGCTAGTAAGAGCAAGATGGAAAGCGAGCAGCAACGTAACTCTACAAGTGTATTCATGTTTGATTGTTGGGATTGTGGTTTTAGTCTAACAATCGGGGTGGGTGGGATTCTTTATTTTTTTCCCCTTTTTTCTATGTTTATTGTTTCCTTCCTAAAGAGACACATAGGTCACTTCTGTGTTCAAACCAAAGTTGAAACATTTCCTAACTATCTACATATGATAGATTTCCATTCAGTTACATATTTGAAACCCTACTATGCTTAATCCACTAAAATATGTCACATTCAACGTAAAAGGTCTTAACAGCCCGATTAAAAGGAAGAGAGTCTATACATACCTTAAGAAATTAAAGGCTGACATTGTGTTTTTACAAGAAACACATCTTACAGCCAGTGAACACAAGAAATTGAAGAGGGAATGGGTAGGACAAGTTTTTGCGTCCTCTTTTAACTCCAAAGCAAGAGGAACTGCAATTTTGATAAGTAGACACATCCCCTTCTGCGTCAGCAACACCATCTCTGATCCCTCTGGCAGGTTTGTTTTGGTGCAGGGGCATATGTTTTCAGAGTCTTGGACCCTATTGAATATCTATGCTCCTAACTTCGATGACCATATGTTTATTCAGAATGTCTTCCTTCAGGTCGCTCAAGCACCACCAGGATGGTTACTGGTTGGAGGAGATTTTAATTTTTGCTTAAATACAGTTCTTGATAGGTCCTCTGATAAACCCTCACTTCTTACCAAAGCCAGCAAGCTCACCATGTCATTCATGAAAGATCTCAATTTACTAGACATCTGGAGACAGTTGCACCCACAGGATAGGGACTACTCTTTTTATTCACACCCACACAAGACACACACACGCATAGATAACTTTTTAATATCGACACAACTGTTTCATAGAGTGTTAGATGTCGAGTATCTCCCCAGATTGCTTAGTGACCATTCTCCTCTGGTATTATCAATCTCCATTCCCACCAAGGTAAATGGAGCATATAGATGGAGACTAAATTCTACACTCCTAAAGCAACCTGAATTTTGTGCATTCATCAAAGAGCAGATCAATATTTTCACTTTGACAAACAAACCCTCCGCTCCTGACAGTTTCATTCTTTGGGACACATTGAAGGCCTATCTGAGGGGACAGATAATTTCCTATACTAAAGGGCTGAAGAGAAAACACGGTGCGGAACTGAGTGCCCTTGAATCTGAAATCTCAGAGCTAGAGAAAACCTACCAAAGAGGCCCAACTAAAGATCTATACAGGCTTTTGGTAAATAAAAAACTGAAATATAATATTCTGAACACATATCAAGCTGAGAGGGCCATCACTAAATCAAAACAGCGTTATTACGAGCTTGGAGAGAAAGCACACAAAGTATTGGCATGGCAACTGAAAGCAGAGGAAAGTAAGAGGACAATTAATGCTATTGAAACTCTTACTAATGAGATATCTTTCGACCCTACTGAAATTAATAATACTTTTAAGAACTCCAGATACAGACTGATCCAGTTTAATTTCCTCCATCAGCTCTATATCACCCCATCTAGACTGCACAAGTTCAACCCTGATATCTCCTCCCTATGTTTTAGATGTGGCTCAGATGAAGGAACATTCCTCCATTCCACTTGGCAGTGTTCAAAACTACACGGTTTCTGGCAGGGGGTATGCGATACCATATCCTCAATTCATGGGGTTGCATTCCCTTTAGACCCGGAGGTTTGTCTACTGGGCAACTTTACTAACACCAATCTTAGGCAAAGCCATACTATAAAGCTAACAGAAATATTGCTAGCGATTGCCAAGAAATGTATCGCCTTGAAATGGAAATTGGATTCCCCCCTGCCAGTTGCAATGTGGCTATCAGAAGTTAATAGTTGTATCCCACTGGAGAAAATTACTTACCGCTTGAGGAATAAGTTAAATACATTTTACAGAATTTGGCAACCTTTTATTGACTATATGGAGAATCTCCCCCCACATCACATTGAATGAATCTCTATATTATCCTTATATAATGTTTCACACGTAACGTATAATATGTAGCCTACGGCAGGTGACCATATGATCCAATGTCTCATTATAATTGTTTTTTTTAATTGTATGTCTGTATATATAATTATAATTTGTTTTATTTTTTCTTTCTTTGTTACGCTCATCTGTTATTGTCACTTTGTCCTATTGTTGTCTAATATCTTTTCACGTTTGTCTTGAATGTTGTTAATTGGAAAATGCAAAAATAAAATATTCAAAAATAATTAAAAAAAATAAAATAAAAAAATAAAAAGATAAGTCACAAGGACTAGACGGGGAATTACCGGACACCAGGTCCGCAGGAATTAACACCCATAGTAAGGACGTTAAAATTCAAATCCCGCTCTCATTCAAGATGAGAGCGGGATTAAGAAACAAGCCCACGGGCTTTGTCTATAGACTCTGATACAAAGGTTAAGAAGAAAAGGTTAAACGCTTCGTTAAAGTCAAGCCACTCAAGATCTGAAAAGTCGATCTGCTTCCACCTTGAACAGAAATGACACATCACGTCGTTGCGTACGACCACTCGACTTTGTGGGGAATATGTCCACTAATCACGAATCTAAACGCCCATACCTGGAAACGGTCCTGGAGGACTGCTTAACTTGTCATGCGCTAATTGATTCGGGTGAGACAAGATCACTCATCTCTCAAACATTGTTCGATGATCTCAAAAGGGCTTTGAAGCCAGCTAAATGTTGGTTAAAAGTGGAACAATGCGACACTACACTTCGAGGGGTCACTCAGGCTACCTCGCCTCTCACATTGAGAGTCATGCTGAAACTACACTTCCAGGACGTATCGCTCGTTCACCCTGTGTATGTTACCAGCCTGAAACGTTACCCCTGCTACTTGGAGCAGACTTGATGGATCAGTTACTCCCATTGATGGTTCGGAAAACCAACCAGGTATGGTCACAGGCCACAGTGCCTTCTCCACTGACCATACTGTCGTCCCCTAACGCTAGCTGCAACGCAGTCATTCATGAGGGGTATCTGTCAAAAGCACCCCTTGGGAAAAAGACGTTTAGAAACCTCTTGGTGAAGAATCCGATCCAAGGAGATATTACGATATCTCGACACATTCCATCAGCCAATCTGATTGACCATTATTTCCATGATTTCGAGCCAGCTGTCTCTGTGAAGGATCAACTTCCCTCCTCCTTGCAGTCGTGCAATACGGTAGCTGAGATGAACTTCTCTTGCCCTTCTTCCGCAAGCACTGCGGTCGTCTCAGCAAGAAAAACATTGATGCGCAGAGTATACTCTGCTTCCAATGATACACCTTCCGCTTTGTGGGGGACTGTCACCCCTTACAATGACACTAATGGCGTCAGTCCAACAACTGACCTGATGACTCCCACTGGTGAAACACTTTGCGATATCACAGACCGATATCCTCGTCTCAGTTCGCAGGTACTGAAGAGGTTACCACACGCGGACGTGGTGGTGACTGACAGGCCTCAGTCACCACCGTTTTGAAGCACAAACACCAGGAGATTTGGTTGAAAGGTTACCGCCATTCTCATAATAACGCGGCCACTGACAACTCGTACATAGGGTTCGAACTTTCCGTTTGCGCCTCGGATACCAACACCACCAGCTGGTGGGGGGGTCCCGAGACACAAAGGGGGGAATAGTAGCCCAGACCCATGATGAGCCTCATCGAGGCCGGTGGGGGGGTCGAGACTACGGACAACACCGTACGAGGCCGCCAGAGCATAAATCAAATCTATTTGTAAACTCCCCTATGAGAACAGTGAGGAGCAGACAGGCCCCTAGACGGGGATTATCTTAGAACACATCTAAGATAGTACTGAGGTGTACCACACTGGTCGTAAAGGAAGTCCAGTGAACTTGTCCACCTCCAAAACCAATGGCAACAATAATCATTCCTTGCCATGTGTAGTAGCCACTACAAGACAACTAGTAAAATGCTCTAATCATGTATTCCTGTAGGATAACATTTCAGAATAAATCGGTAGGACAACTGGTCCCCTTGACTACCAGTACCAATACCACAGTCAGTCCAGCAACACTCAGTAAAAGGATTAGTAACCTCACAAGTTAAAATGCTATTGATAATAGCAACATAGGAGTCACTCAGAGTGCAACACGGGGAAGGGAATCTGCATTGCACTCTTCCAATGGTTAACGCACGCCACTAATAAATAGAACCCACTGTTCAGGAGAAAAGTTATTAGAAGTCATGAACCATGATCACACCGCGTACGACTGGTTCCGTGCTTAGAGAGTACTTCCGTACTTCCGTAGCTTTTCCGTGGATAACATAGCTATGAAGTAGACTTCTTCATACCTACCACCACTACAACAGTGGAAGACAGTGACTGGTAGTAAAACCACTACAGACTCCTTCGACACCAATTCTGACTGACCTCCAGGCATAGACCTGAAAATTACCAGACTCATTCTGAACAAGTTGTAATGTGCCATGATACTTGATTTTCTTCCCTTGACAAGCAGGCTTGTGTAAGCATAAGCATGTGCGTACATGCACAACGGAACATCCAATTAGGATTTATGCTTGGATCACTTAAGGGTCCGAGCAAAATACCAGCCTTAGTAAAGTTGAACGTTTATTTTGAGGCCTTTGACTCTACAGCTACAGTACTCACCATTTTTTCCCCCAGAAGTCCATAGGTAATCCCTGTAGACTGCCCAAAACTAGTGCCTTACAGCTGTAGACTTATCATGTAGTTATCAATTTAGGATAGTACCCTAGGCAACACCCCGCAAATTAGGAAAGCCCTAGATATGACATTAGACAATGCCATGATAGGGTCATTTTGCCAAGACCATGGGCGTATATAGAATACAGTCCAATTAGATGATTAAGGTGGCATAACTATATTTTGTTTTGTTTATGCTTTCATTTCAGTTTGTTTCCCATACAACCATCAGTTAGTGCCACAATGCCGTTCATTTGGGAGGAAATGTAATGATATATTTCATGAGTGTGTGTGTGTGTGTGCGATGGTCCACAACCAGGACAGCCCACGGTCATTTTTATGTTGATTTGCAACGTGCAGGTTAATCGCACGATTGAACCCAACATGGGGGGACTGTCATGACGTTGGCTTGATGGGGGAGGTTTATGACCCCCATAAATACCTTTCCCCTTTTTCTCTCTCTCTACTCTACCGATGTGACTATTGAAAATCCCTTTGTTAACATGGAGAGTCTGGTGACATCAAAAGATGGGAAACGGAACCATATTTCGGTAATCCAACCAGTTGAAAATATGCGTTGGTACTTAATGAATATGATCTCAGATCAGTTGTTGTCTGAGACATTATTATTAATGACAGGATGACATAAACTGTATCTTGGAAAGTCGACACATTCTAGTTATCAGATTCACATGGAATTGTTGTGCAATTTAAATGTTTAAATATGAAACAATTTGTGAAAAGATTAAATGTAATTTTAGCTTCTTAATGAGAGAACGGTTTGTCAGAAGAACACCACTCTACTCACTCAGAGGCCCCGCCCATGTGAACAGACACTGGGTGTAAACTATGAAATACGGCCCTCTCTCCCAATCCTATATTAGCCCCTTGACAAAAATGTAACTTTCTGTTCCGAGGACGTTAGGGGGACGGTTCTACGTTAAAAGGGCTCAGATAACCTAACGAAATCAGCATCGAATTTCAACGTGAAGATGACGGTCAACACGCCGAAAGGATGAATTTTGACTATACCAGCCAGAATATAGCATGAGCTTAAAGTATGGCAACTTGGTATGAACTTTGAACTCTTATTCACAAAAGAAGTGATACCTCCTAGCCGTCACGTTAGCGCAGCAACTGTAGACGTGGGCTAGGAGAGGACGGACAGAGTATTTGTTCTACCACACGACAACGGTACTACCAAGTATCCATTCTTTCACCAGATATTCTTCAAAGGACAACCCGGCCTCCCATCTACGACCAACCGATCGAAGCGCAGCTCAGAGTAAATATTTATTGCATTTTCCTTTTCGAAATGGCCGGTAATTTAGAATGCATAAGATACTGTTTACGATATGGAGAGCTTCTCCCTTTGTTCCTCAGTCTTCCCGCTCTTTCACTCAAACCCCCCCCTTTTCTTTGTGTAACCAGCCGCTATATCGGCATCGTTCACCAGGTCCATCAATGTATGATTCATTCTGTGTATATGTAATTCTGTGTGATTAGTTAGGTATTTAGTAAATAAATAATAAAACCAAATGTTGTATTGCTGATTCAACTTGTTAGCCAGGGTTCGTGAAGATAACCGTGAAAATAATTCGTGAAGATAATAAGAATTTACAACTTTCAGATGAGACTGAAATAAGGCGAGGATTAAATATTGATTGCTATTGATGTAAAAGATTACTAGGTCTTTAAGAGTTTATCCGGAAGATAACAGCTCTATAAACATTATTTTGTAGTGCCCCGAATTTCTAGTTAATTATTTACCTGATTAGCTTAACCAGGTAATATTAATTACAGAGAAATGATTTTATAGAATAGCATGTCATATCACTTAATCCGGCATAGACAAAGACACGACATTGGTAATCAAGCCAACCACTGTAGAGTCGACTGAAAACTTGATGATTGAGTTGGAGGCGTGCATGGCCACGCAGTCATGGGTGAACAGGGAGTACAGGAAAGGGCTGAGAATGCACCCTTGTTGAGCCCCAGTGTTGAGCATCAGCGGGGTGGAAATGTTGTTTCCTACCCTCACCACCTGGGGGGCGGCCCGTCAAAAAGTCCAGGACCCTGTTGCACAGGGCGGGGTCGAGACCCAGTGTATCGAGCTTAATGATGAGTTTGGAGGGTACTATGGTGTTAAATGCTGAGCTGTAGTCAATTAACAAATCAAATTGTCACGTACACATGGTTAGCAGATGTTAATGCGAGTGTAGCGAAATGCTTGTGCTTCTAGTTCCGACCATGCAGTAATATCTAATAGGTAATCTAACCTAACAATTTCAGAACAACTACCTTATAAACACAAGTGTAAAGGAATGAATTAGAATATGTACATAAAAATATATGAATGAGCGATGGCCAAATGGCATAGGCAAGATGCAGTAGATGGTATAGAGTACAGTATATACATATGAGATAAGTAATGTAGGGTATGTAAACATTATATAAAGTGGCATTGTTTAAAGAGGCTAGTGATACATTTATTACATACATTTTTTAATTATTAAAGTGGCTAGAGATGAGTCAGTATGTTGGCAGCAGCCAGTCTATGTTAGTGATGGCTGTTTAACAGTCTGATGGCCTTGAGATAGAAGCTGTTTTTCAGTCTCTCGGTCCCCGCTTTGATGCACCTGTACTGACCTCGCCTTCTGGATGATAGTGGAGTGAACAGGCAGTGGCTCGGGTGGTTGTTGTCCTTGATGATCTTTTTGGCCTTCTTGTGACATCGGGTGGTGTAGGTGTCCTGAAGGGCAGGTAGTTTGCCCCCGGTGATGCGTTGTGCAGACCTCACTACCCTCTGGAGAGCCTTACGGTTGTGGGCGGAGCAGTTGCCGTACCAGGCGGTGATACAGCCCGACAGGATGCTCTCTATTTTGCATCTGTAAAAGTTTGTGACTGTTTTTGGTGACAAGCCAAATTTCTTCAGACACCTGAGGTTGAAGAAGCGCTGCTGCGCCTTCCTCACCACGCTGTCTTTGTGGGTGGACCATTTCAGTTTCAGACCATTTCACCATTTCCCTCTTCTGTTTCCTGAAGTCCACGATCATCTCCTTTGTTTTGTTGACATTGAGTGTGAGGTTATTTTCCTGCACCACACTCTGAGGGCCCTCACCTCCTCCCAGTAGGCCGTCTCGTCGTTGTTGGTAACCAAGTCTACCACTGTAGTGTCGTTTGCAAACTTGATGATTGAGTTGGAGGTTGTGCATGGCCACACAATCATGGCTGAACAGGGAGTACAGGAGAGGGCTGAGAATGCACTCTTGTGGAACCCCAGTGTTGAGGATCAGCGGGGTGGTGATGTTGTTACCTACCCTCACCACCTGGTGGCGGCCCGTCAGGAAGTCCAGGACCCAGTTGCACAGGGCGGGGTCGAGACCCAGGGTCTCGAGCTTAATGACGAGTTTGGAGGGTACTATGGTTAGACGTTGAGCTTTAGTCGATGAACAGCATTCTTACATAGGTATTCCTCTTGTCCAGATGGGTTAGGGCAGTGTGCAGTGTGATTGCGAATGCGTCGCCTGTGGACCTTTTGGGGCGGAAAGCAAATTGGAGTGGGTCTGGTCAGGTAGGGTGGAGGTGATATGGTCCTTGACTAGTCTCTCAAAGCACTTCATGATGACGGAAGTGAGTGCTACGAGGCGATAGTCATTTAGTTTAGTCACCTTAGCTTCCTTGTGAACAGGTGGCCATCTTGAAGCATGTGGGGACAGCAGACTGAGATAGGGATTAATTGAATATGTCTATAAACACACCAGCCAGTTGGTCTGCGCATGCTCTGAGGACGCTGCTAGGGATGTCGTCTGGGCCGGCAGCATTGCGATGGTTAACACATTTAAATGTTTTACTCATGTTGGCCACGGTGAAGGAGAGCCCAGAGGCTTTGGTAGCGGGCCGTGTCAGTGGCACTGTATTGTCCTCAAAGCGAGCAAAGAAGTTGTTTAATTTGTGGGAGCAAGATGTCCATGTCCGCGACGGGGCTGGTTTTCTTTTTGTAATCCGTGATTGACTGTAGACCCTGCCACATACGTCTTGTGTTTGAGCCGTTGAATTGCGACTTTACTTTGTCTCTATGCTGACGCTTTGCTTGTTTGATTGCCTTGTAGAGGGAATAGCTACACTGTTTGTATTCGGTCATGTCTCCAGTCGCCTTGCCGTGATTAAAAGCGGTGGTTTCAGTTCAAAACTTCAGTTTCAGTTTTGAGCGAATACTGCCATCAATCCACGGTTTCTGCTTAGAAAGGTTTTAATCGTCACAGTGCGTACAACATCACCAATGCACTTGCTCATAAACTCACTCACCGAGTCACCGTATACATCAATGTTGTTGTCTGAGGCTACCCGGACATATCCCAGTCCACGTGATCGAAGCAATCTTGAAGCATGGAATCCGATTGGTCAGACAAGCATTGGATAGACCTGAGCACGGGCGTTTCCTGTTTTAGTTTCTTTCTGTAGGCTGGGAGCAACATGCATCGCAGAAGTTAGAGTAGCAATGGTCGAGAATGCTACCAGCCCGTGTCGCGCATTCGATATGCTGATAGAATTTAGGAAGCCTTGTTCGCAGATTAGCTTTGTTAAAATCCCCAGCTACAATAAATGCAGCCTCAGGATGTATGGTTTCCAGTTAACATAGAGTCCAGTGAAGTTCTTTCAGGGCCGTCGAGGTATCTGCTTGGGGGGCATATACACGGCTGTGACTATAATCGAAGAGAATTCTCTTGGAAGATTATGTGGTCCGCATTTGATTGTAAGGAATTCTAGGTCAGGTGAACAAAAGGACTAAGTTCCTGTATACTGTTATGATCACACCATGAGTCGTTAATCTGCATACACCCCCGCCCTTCTTCTTACCAGAGAGATGTTTGTTTCTGTCGGCGCGATGCGTGAAGAATCCGGGTTGCCGACTCTGACAACATATCCCGAGTGAGCCATGTTTCCGTGAAACAGAGAATGTTACAATCTCTGATGTCTCTCTGGAAGGCAACTCGTGCCCTAATTTTGTTCACCTTGTTGTCTAGAGATTGGACATTGGTGAGAAATATGCTCGGAAGCGGTGTATGGTGTGCTCACCTTCTAAGTCTGACCAGGATTTGACAGGATTTGACACAATATCTTTTGTGAAGGGGCCTTTTTCGAACATTTGCTAAAAACCTGTATGATACCCAGCCAGCATAGATGTTATCTGCATATGTGAGTTTTTAGTCCTGGTCAGTCCCTGGATGGGAGACCAGATGCTGCTGGAAGTGGAGTTGGAGGGCCAGTTGGAGGCACTCTTTCCTCTGGTCTAAAAATATCTCAATGCCCCAGGGCAGTGATTGGGGACACTGCCCTGTGTAGGGTGCCGTCTTTCGGATGGGACGTTAAACGGGTGTCCTGACTCTCTGAGGTCATTAAAGATCCCATGGCACTTATCGTAAGAGTAGGGGTGTTAACCCCGGTGTCCTGGCTAAATTCCCAATCTGGCCCTCAAACATCACGGTCACCTAATAATCCCCAGTTTACAATTGGCTCTTTCAACCCCCTCCTCTCCCCTGTAACTATTCCCCAGGTCGATGCTGTAAATGAGAACGTGTTCTCAGTCAACTTACCTGGTAAAATAACGAATCAATATTTTTTTTCTTAATTAAGTAAGTAGGTCGCTCCGTCTGCGGCGACCACGTTGTTTTGGATCGGCCTCTGGGACAAGATCCCACGTCCAGGGTGGAGGTCCGAACAAAGGATCCGCTTCGGGAAAGTTGTATTCCAGAGGATAGTGGGTATGGCCCAGTACATCACCGGGGCCAAGCTTCCTTTCATCCAGGACCTCTATACTAGGCTGTGTCAGAGGAAGGCCCTCAAAATTGTAAAAGACTCCAGCCACCCTATTCATAGACTGTTTTCTCTGTTACCGCACGGCAAGCGGTACCGGAGCACCATGTCTAGGTCCAAGAGGCTTCTAAACAGCTTCTACCCCCAAGCCATAAGACTCCTGAACATCTAATCAAATGGCTACCCAGACTACTTGCATTGCCTCCCCCCATTCTACGCTGCTGCTACTCTCTGTTATCCTGTCGCCAACAGCCAATGAAATTGCAGGGCGCCAAATTCAATCAACAGAAATCTCATAATTACATTTTCTCAAACATACAAGTATTAGACACCATTTTAAAGATACAATTCTCGTTAATCCAACCACAGTGTCCGATTTCAAAAAAGCTTTTAGGCGAAAGCAAAACATATCATTATGTTAGGTCAGCAACGAGTCACAGAAAGCATACAGTGATTTTCCAACCAAAGAGAGGAGTCACACAAAGCTGAAATATTGATAAAATGAATCACTAACCTTTGATATTCTTCATCAGGTGACACTCCCGGGACAACATGTTACACAATATATGTATGTTTTGTTCGATCAAGTTCATATTTATATCCCAAAACCTCAGTTTACATTTGGCTTTGCCTCCAAAACATCCCGTGAATTTGCACAGAGCCACATCAAATCACAGAAATACTCATAATAAACATTGATAAAAGATACAAGTGTTATTCATAGATTTAAAGATATACTTCTCCTTAATGCACCCGCTGTGTCAGATTTTAAAAAAACTTTATGGAAAAAGCAAACCATGCAATAATCAGAGTACGGTGCTCAGAGACCAACACAACCCAAGAAGATATCCGCCATGTTGGAGTCAACATAAGTCAGAAATAGCATTATAAATATTCACTTACTTTTGATGATCTTCGTCAGAATGCACTCCCAGGAATCCCAGTTCCACAATAAATGTTTGATTTGTTCCATAAAGTCCATAATTTATGTCCAAATTACTCCTTTGGGTTTGCCCGTTCAGTACACAATCTAAACTCACGACGCGCGGGCAGGTCCAGGCAAAAGTTCAGACGAAAAGTCATATTACAGTCCTTAGAAACATGTCAAACAAAGTATAGAATCAATCTTTAGGATGTTTTTAACATAAATCTACAATAATGTTCCAACCGGAGAATACCTTTGTCTTCAGAAAAGCAGTGGAACAGAGCTCGCTCTCACATGAACGAGCGTCACGAGCTCAAAGCATTCTGCCAGACCTCTGACTCATTCCACTTTCAATCGGCCCCACTTCACAGTAGAAGCATCAAACAAGGTTCTATAGACTGTTGACATCTAGTGGAAGCCTTAGGAAGTGCAACATGACCCATATCCCACTGTATATTCAATAGGGAATGAGTTGAAAAACGACCAACCTCAGATTTCCCACTTCCTGGTTGGATTTTCTCTCAGGTTTTTGCCTGCCATATAAGTTCTGTTATACTCACAGACATCATTCAAACAGTTTTTAGAAACTTCAGAGTGTTTTCTATTCAAATCTATTAATAATATGCATATATTAGCAACTGGGACTGAGTAGCAGGCAGTTTACTCTGGGCACGCTTTTCATCCAAACGTGAAAATGCTGCCCCCTATCCATAACAAGTCATTATGTATGCATAGTCACTTTAATAACTCTACCTACATGTACATATTACCTCAATTACCTCAACACCGGTACCTGCTGTATATAGCCCCGCTATTGTTAATTACTGCTGCTCTTTAATTATTTGTTATTCTTATCTCTTACTTTTTTTTGGTATTTTCTTAAAACTGCATTGTTGGTTAAGGGCTTGTAAGTAAGCATTTCACTGTAAGGTCTACACCTGTTGTATTTGGCACATGTGACAAATACATTTTGATTTGAAAACAACCTAACCAGCTCTCCTAGGACAGGTAAGATGGTCAGAGTGAGGTGCTGGAAGTAGCTCTCATTTGTGTCTGGAAGTAGCTAGCAAGTTAGACAACTTTAGCCAGTTAGTTTGGGTGCTTGACCTCCATTGTGAGGTCAGAATGCTCTTGTGCGCTCTGAACGCTTTGAGAGCGAAACGCTCTGAATTTATGAACAGACAATCTGACAACACTCTGAATTTACGAAGCCCAGAGCGCACAGAGCCAACTCTGGCACTCCAGAGTGTATTTACGAACACACCCTTTGTCTCTTCTCGTTTTAATCAACTGAAATTAAAAATAATGTGTTTAGTTATAGTTTTTTCTGTGTCTATTTAGCCATTATAGAGGTCAAATCATGACATCAGTGATCTTCAGGTCGGAAAATCGGAGCTCCAGGAAGAGGGCAGAGTTCCCGAGTTGGAATTCCGAGTTGGATGACAGTTCAAATCAATTTTTCCCAGTCCGAGCTCATTCACATTTTGAGCTCCCAGTTGTTTTGAATTCATTGAAGTCATAAAATTCAGAAATGGTGCCAATTGTTTTTCATCCTTAATTTTCCATCTGGGATTTTAGAACTACTTCATATCAGATCTGTTTCGTGTAGGTTACCCTGGGTTGTTGTTTTGATGTTTTGAACTGCCCAAATAAAAACGTCACACCAAGGTAAGCCTAAACCAAACACACAATTCATTCGATTTTTTTGTCTTGAGATGTTGCTTCAATATAGCCACATAATTATACTTCCTCCTGATGCCATCTATTTTGTGAAGTGCACCAGTCCCTCCTGCAGCAAAGCACCCCCACAACATGATGCTGCCCCGCCCCATGCTTCACGGTTGGGATAGTGTTATTCGGCTTGCAAGCCTCCCCCTTTTTCCTCCAAACATAACGATGGTCATTATGGCCAAATAGTTATATTTTTGTTTCATCAGACCAGAGGACATTTCTCCAAAAAGTATGATATTTGTCCCCATGTGCAGTTGCAAACCGTAGTCTGGCTTTTTTATGGCGGTTTTGGAGCAGTGGCTTCTTCCTTGCTGAGTGGCCTCTCAGGTTATGTGGATATAGGACTTGTTTTACTGTGGATATAGATACTTTTGTACCTGTTTCCTCCAGCATCTTCACAAGGTCCTTTGCTGCTGTTCTGGGATTGATTTGCACTTTTCGCACCACAGTACGTTCATCTCTAGGAGACAGAACGCGTCTCCTTCCTGAGCGGTATGACGGCTACGTGTTCCCATGGTGTTTATAATTGCATACTATTGTTTGTACAGATGAGCGTGGTACCTTCAGGCGTTTGGAAATTGCTCCCAAGGATGAACCAGACTTGTGGAGGTCTACAATTTGTTTTCTGAGGTCTTGGCTGATTTCTTTTGATTTTCCCATGATGTCAAGCACTGAGTTTGAAGGTAGGCCTTGAAATACATCCACAGGTACACCTCCAATTGACTCAAATTATGTCAATTAGCCTATCCGAAGCTTCTAAAGCCATGACATCATTTTCTGGAATTTTCCAAGCCGTTTAAAGGCAGTCAATTTAGCGTATGTAAACTTCTGACCCACAGGAATTGTGATACAGTGAATTATACGTGAAATGATCTGTCTGTAAACAATTGTTGGGAAAATGACTTGTGTCATGCACAAAGTAGATGTCCTAACCGACTTGCCAAAACTATAGATGGTTAACAAGAAATGTGTGGAGTGGTTGAAAAACGAGTTTTAATGACTCCAACCTAAGTGTATGTAAACTTCCGACTTCAACTGTACCTTCTGTGTCCGTCTTCTGAATGCTGCAGCATGTAGCTTTGTGTCATAAAAATGTATGTCTTGTGCAATGATTGTATATGAAGGTCTTGAGGCATACACCATACTCTTACCCACACTGCCACCTAGTGTTAATGTACTGTAAACAATAGGTCATAAGATAAGACATGATGAGCAAATGGTCTGCTAAATATACTGTTGTCCATTTGAGATCCTAAAAATAAATAATACAAATAAATATCCAACATCTTGTAATAGCTTATAAATGTGAGTTCCATGTAATATGGACATACTAACCCTATCCTTAATGTGGAAAGAAATAAGCGTGTATGCATTGCATTATGACTGAGCAAAATTGGATGTAAGGTATCCTCCAGCTGTCCAAAGGCTATTTGTTGCTTGAGAAAATGCATGAATCTATTCTAGAACCAACTTCTGCCCTCCACTGATGATGGTTGCTGACAGAGGCATGGTGAAGATTTGATGATCTTCAACTTTACAGATGCGATGGGTGATTCTGGCAGCTGCTTTAAGTGGAGTTCACACTGCGGAAGGATATTTATTTCAGGATCATGAGAGAGAGAAGAGGATGTGTTGGCCCAGAAAACGCTACAAAGGTGTTGTATCTTCTTGTCTAAGAAATACTAAAGAAAACAATTGTTCTTTAAAACTTAAGTCCTTCTTCATTGAAGTTAATCAGAGCCATACAAGTATTGTGCAATGAGCTGAGATCTTCCGCTCTTCTGCGCGGGCTGCGCTTCCCCTAAGTGGTCACGTGACCTCTGATACAATATGCCACATCCCCCATGCCTTTTCCCTCACAAGATAAAATAATAACAAAAAGTGTCTGTAAATCCTGTATGTAACTCCTCCAGGTGTCATTACATCATATGCTGTAAGCACTGTTTTCACCACACAGGCCTCAACGCTCCATGTTTTACCATCATGCATTTTCACCCTATCATTTGGACTGTGTGCAATGAGCACCTTGGACCCTTTGTCATAGTATCTTTTCTTGTCACTCTTTTCTCTCCGTTTGTTAAGAATGACCTTGTCATCCTTCTCTGTTTCTAGGAGTACTGGCAAACTAGTATTGAGTTTCCTGTTGAACAACAGCTCTGCAGGAGACATACCATGTTTTAGTGGAGTAGCCCGGTGGTTTAACAAAGCTAGATACGAATCTATCTTCCGAGTCGGGAGCTTTCTTAAGCAGCAGTTTCACTGTTTTGACACCGTTCTCGACTAACCCATTAGACTGTGGGTACAGTGGGCTGGATGTGACATGCTTGAACCCGTACAGTTTAGCAAAATCACTGAAAGCTGAACTGTGAGGCATTTTCCATACGGACTATGTCTCCGACCCCATGACGAGCAAGGAATGACTTAATGCGAGTTATCACCTGACTAGCAGTAGTGTCCTTCAGCAAAGCTCTCTGGGTAATGAGCATAATAGCGCATCAATAATGCATCTCCTGCCCTCAAGAGAAAAGAGATATATTCCTACTTTGCCCCATGGTCTCATTACCTCTTTTTCCTCAACCCACATTGGCTCTGCTGTTTTGACCTGTATTTCTAGCATGTTTCACAGGCTCTGAATGTCTGCTCTATATCAGCATTCATCTTGGGCCAGAATAACACTGCTTATGCACATCATTTTGACCTTTCCATCCCTAGATGGCCCTTGTGTATTTTGATCAACATGTTTTTCTGTAACACACTTGGTATCACAATTATTGAACCCTTAAACAGAATTCCATCAAGTACAGATAGCTCATCCCTGTATTGACCATAAGGGTATGGTATAGCGTGTATAGACCACTCACATGTTATGGATTGAATCACCTTTTGCAAACATCTTCTTTTGCAGTAGCATGTGAAATAACTGTCCACATTTCATCTGAGACTGGGCAACTTTCTGATAAGGTTTACATGTATGGTCTCGTCCTGCTCGTATATCTGGTTTGGTTCTGAGCTGTCAAAAGCTCTGGACAATGTGTCTGCCGCTAACAATTCTTTCCCTGGCCTGTACTTGAGTTGCAAGTCATATTTCTGAAGTTTTGTAAACAGTCTCTGTACCATTGGTGGTGTGTATGTTAGACCCTTCTTTGCAATAGTAACCAAAGGTATATGATCTGTTTCGGCCAACATTGTTTTACCATAGATAAACACATGGAATTTCTCACATGCATATGGCAGTGCCAAAGCCTCTTTCTCAATCTGAGCATAGTTACACTCAGAAGTTGTCAGAGCCCTGGAAGTATATGTGACTGGGCGCCATCTAGTGCCATACTGCTGTAACAACACTGCACCTAAACCTGCTTTAGAGGCATCTGCTGAGATTTTGGTTTGCGCTTTTCATCATAGCCTCAGCACTGGAGCTTGCATGATCAATGCCATGAGCTCCTCTTTCTGGTGATTACTGTTCCAACACCACTCTGTAGTTTTACACAGTAGGCGTCTCACCTGACTCGTGTGAGTTGCCAGATTAGGTACAAATTTGCCCACATAGTTAACCATACCTAAGGACCTTTGTACACCCTCTTGATAGGTAGGCGGTGGCATGTTCTTGATGGCTGTGACTTTTCTTTGGTCTATCTAAACACCATCACATGTTAGTTTTTCACCCAAGAAGGTAATTTCTGTCTATCTGAATTCACATTTGTATGCGTTTAGCTTTAGCCCATTAGTTCTGGCTTTCAACCTTGTGTTGTGCTCTTCAAGAATCGCACTCCATATTAGCACACTTTTCTGCCTGGCGCAGTCTCAAATATCTGTTTGGACTGTCCTATGAAAGACTTCTGGTGCTGAAGTGAGACCTAACGGGGGCCTTTTAAATCAGTACCTACCAAAAGGAGTGTTGAAAGTACAAAGCCTTGTACTCTCCTTGACTAGACTGATCTGACAAAACCCTGAGGAGGCGTCTAGCTTTGAGAAGTATTTAGCCGCTGCTATGTCCCTGAATGTTTCCCCTCTGATAGGCAGCTGAAAGTGTTCCCTTTATAAATACTTGTTTAGCTCTTTTGGATCCATACAGTCTGAGCGAGCCGTCTTTCTTCTCAACTATTACTAGTGAGTTGACCCATTCAGTAGACTCTTCTACTTTGTCTAGGATATCTAAGGACTCTAGCTCTAGGACAGTAGCTCTGCTTTTAGCTTGTGTCTTAGTGATAATGGGACCTTTCTAGGTGCATGGATCACTGGTCTATTTGGCTGCTCTAACTCGATTTTGTGCTGCACCTTGAGTATTTCTATTCCCTAAAAAACATCAGCATATGCATCCTCAACATTAGTCATTTCACCATTCACTGTATGAACCCATTTCACTAGACCCAGTAAGTTACATGACTTTAACCCAATGAAGGGTGTTTTTTCTCCCTTTAGTATGACAAACAGAACCTTGTGAGATTCATCATCTACCTCCAGCACCAATGTGCATGTCCCTGAAGTGGCAATTGCTTCACTAGTGTAAATCCCCGGAATTATGTTGACCTGTGCTCCAGTGTCAAGTTTGAACACAATGTCAGTTCTATTAGTCTTGTAGGTAGCAGTCCAGTCCTCATCTGGTCCTGCAAGTGCGACTGTTCGAACATAGTGTACTGTATTTTTTTGTCTCCGCTGCTTGCATTTCAGTGCAAAGGGGTTTTTCATGCCACCACAGGTGTAACACCCTTTTCTATATGCTGGGCACTGGGGAGGTATGTGCTCTCCTCCGCAGTTGCCGCACGAGCGCTGGTTCCCTGAAGTGTGCTGCTGACTGCTGTCGGCGCTGTCCTTCAAAGTTAGCCGTTTAGATGTAGCTCTTCCTTTGCTAACATACTCCACCTTGCATACTGTGTCACTTTGAACACCACTGTCCATTAACCATATGTGACTCTGAGTCACCTTTCTAGCTTAACACATTTGTGTTGCTCTTTCTAGTGACAATTTATTCTCACCAAGTAACTTTTCTCTCAGTCCCTTGTCGCTCAACCCAATGATAATTCTATCAGCGAGTCTGCAATTTGACCAAAATTACATAAATCCATAATAAATTCCTCAACAGTCTCTGTTTCATTGTGACATCTACTATTGAAAACATACCTCTCAAATGTCTTGTTTCTTCTGGGAGTACAAAAAGACAGAAATTTGGCTAATACCAGTTCATGATCTGCTTGCTCTTAATCCCTTACCTGAAAGCTGTTGCATACATCAATGGCGACAGAGCCAGCTAACGTTACTGTGAGAAACAGTGCGACCTTCTGTGCGTCGTCTTTTTCAGCCACTCCTATTGCCGCCATTTGAACCGCTTCCATTGCTCTTCAACATTGCCGTTAAGTTTCAGTTCTGTTGGAGGCAGTTCTGTTTAGCTGCTCTGTGTCGTTAGCCAGCTAGCACTGCAAAACGACTAGCTACATGCACTGCACGCTCCGTTAGCTCTGGCGTGGTTATTTTTACATCAGTCTGGTTAGACCAGTGGCTAGTTAGCTAACATCAGCTAAAGTTAGCTAGTTGACCTGAAGCCTCTTGGCATTATAAGGGATTTGCGTCAATTCAAATCTGGTATCAGGACAAAATGTGTTTCAGAGTCACCGAATATACTTTAAGTATTTGTATTAAACTCAAGCGATAAATGGTAAATGCAATTTTCGTATATACGGATTCACTGCGACACCTCACAGGGTAGAACAGGGAACTGGCAGGATGTAAGTAAACAGCTGTTCTTATACTGTGATAGACGTAGTTCCAACCCGTCTGTTGGCCTATCACAGTAGAGGCTGAGCGTGGTTTAAACTTGCTCAGCCCATCGCCGGCGCTCAGGCTGGTCCCAGCCTCTTGGCGCTCCTTGGTGTCCGGCGCTGTTGCTGTGTAGATTACGCTCCCACACCCTAGAGACTGGGGCCAGACAGTTCTGTAACATTGTTTGAGCTATTTGCACCTGCATAGAAAGCATACTGCTCTCGCTCAAGGTTAACCACAGCTTCTCAGCACACTATCTGGGGCAAAATGTTATTTCCAGCACACACACACAGACACCCAGGCGCCCAGGCAAACAGTTGCTAATATTCAATCACGTGATGTAGTATTGGGTTATAGCGCAATAAACACAGATCCTCACAGCACCGTTAAGCATTTTTGACCAAAACTCCATGATGGATGAGTAAAAGGTGAGTTCTGTCACTCCTGGTACCATGTTGTATCTTCTTGTCGAAGAAATACTAAAGAAAACAACTGTTGTTTAAAACATAAATCCTTCTTTATTCAAGTTAACTGGAGTCATACAAGTATAGAGCATTGAGCTGAGATCTCCCGCTCTCCCCCGCGGACTGCGCATTCCCTAAGTGATCACGTGGCCTCTGATACAATAAACCACAAAAGGTACAAGCAATAAATAATGTATGTTAGTGTTACAATAAAACGGACCGCTAGAAAGTGGAAACATTGTAGCAACCTAGCTAATGGTCTGTAGCGCCAAACATCCCACCACGAGCAGGTTGGCCTGTGAGACAACCACAGTCATTGGTGACAATGATGATTCACCAAATGTTGTTAGCTGATAAGATGCATGTTAAATTGCTGATTAAAATGTTGTTTCGAACCGTGCTCAAACAAAAACCCGATATCATAGAACTTCAGAAGAACAAACACATTTGCCATGCACATCTCTGATCATGCATTTGTTTCGACCAGATGACCATTTTCTATGCAGGTGACTTTTATGAACTTCAGCTGAGACAATTTTATAAACCTATGATAGAGTTGTAAGAATGCAATGTTTTTTATGTTATTGACTAATTCTAGAGATTTTATTAACTATTGGATTTCAAGTAAAAATATATTGCATTTGGGGACAGATTTCAAATATTTGTTTTTGTGTGTATAACGTTTACTACAGAGAATGAAGAAACTAATGACTAATTCAGTAGTTTTGTTATCATTTGAAAAATAACATATTACATATTTTATTGTAAATACATGGGTCTTATTCATGAAATAAAAAATGTAATTACTTAACTCACTCCAAAATAACTTCACAGAGTCACACTCATAAAACATGTGTATAACAGTTTCCCCTTCTTTATCACAGAAAAGGCATATGTCCTCTAAGTCCTTATTATAATTATTTTATTTCAGGTACCTCAATTTTTGAAACTCAATTTAAGGGGTTTCTGTACAGTTGGTGCGGCATTTTAAACTGTTAAAATGATACTCCTGAATCACTATGATCAATCAAATATTTCCTTGAGTGTACTTTTAACAGAGCTGAGATTTACTTCAAAGTGCACTCACCCTATTGCTTACACCTATCAAGTTGTTTCATATCTACACAAGTGCCAAGGGAGGAGAGGTTCGGGTTTCTTCTGGCCTAACTATACTGGCCCAATAAGCACATGACCTAGAGATATCCCTTATTGGGACAGTGGTTAGGGCATTCGTCATCAGTGCTGGTGGCCTGTGTTTGAGACTTGCTAGGGGAGTCACCCTACTGTCATTCTTAGCAATATATGTTAATGTCATTATTTTGCAATAGTTACAACACACTTATCTGGTCTAATTAAAATGTGTTTCTCATTGAAATATGGGAATCTGTTGAATTACCCCTTGCATGTGTGGGTATGGATGTGTAGAATTCCCACATCCATACCTACATATGCAGTAAGAGCCAGCCCTAGCCTTTTGGGAGCAAAACATTTTAGCAGCCCCCATCTTGACAGCGGAGAGAAAAACGTTTTATAGTTAATTTCCTGCAATTCTACACATTTTCCCATGGGGCGGAGAACTTTTTTTACAATTTTATAACACATTTCCTTCAATTCTACACATTTTTCTATTGGGTGGAGAGAAATGTTTATGAGAGTGACTAACAAAATCAATGGCGGCCTCCCGGTCGGTAGATCGACCATGATTAAAGCAGGTATAAATAGCTGGCTAGACTCACATGGGCTAATTGAGTGACTGACATAACAAGAGAGAACCTGCTGATGCACAACCATATTTCGAAATGGCACCTTGTGCATTCCACTATTCTAACTCTCAACAGTAAGTTGAGACCCCCCAAAAAAGTGCTATATATATTGCCCATCCCTGATGTACACAGAGTATACAAAACATTAGGAACACCCCTTTTGCCTTCAGAACAGACTCAATTCGTTGGTGCATGGACTCTACAAGGTGTCGAAAGCGTTCCATAGGGATGTTGACTCCAATGCTTCCCACAGTTGTGTCAAGTTGGCTGGATGTCCTTTGGGTGGTGGACCATTCTTGATACACACAGGAAACTGTTGAGCATGAAAAACCCAGCAGCGTTGAATTTCTTGACACAAACCGGTGCACCTGGCACCTACTACCATACCCCGTTTAAAGCCACTTAAATATTTGTTCTTGCCCATTCACGCTCTGAATGGCACACATACACAATCCATGTCTCAATTTTCTCAAGGCTTAAAAATGATTCTTTAACCTGTCTCCTCCCCTTCATCTACACTGATTGAAGTGGATTTAACTAGTGGCATCAATAAGGGATCATAGTTTTCACCTATATTCACCTGGTCAGTCTGTCATGTTTTGTATACTCAGTGTATATCATTAATTTATAAGTTCAAAAATGGATGTTCTGCAGATTTCCCCTTTAACATATTGTGATTTGTCCAAAGTGATTCTCTTGCAATATGTCTGTTTTTCCACATAACAACTTGGAGATGGAATTCTGTGTTGTTTTGGTATAACTGGCATAACCATTGCTTAAATTGAAAATGTGATAAAGTACAGACATGCAACATTAACACCTAGGCCATATTTAGACTGATGTGATTCTTAATCAGAAACACATGTTTGTTCTACATGGTATATGTTGTGTAGATTTCAAAAAGACATACAATTCTCTTTGAGATGCTCAGCTATCTAGAATTCTACCGATTCCCATCTTTCAATGAGAAACTAATTTTAATTTGATCAGATAGGTGTTGTAACTGGTGCCAAATAATGACGTTAATATACACTGAACAAAAATAGAAACGAAACATGCATTTTACTGAGTTACAGTTCATATAAGAAAATCAGTCAATTTAAATGAAATTCATCAGGGCCTAATCTATGGGTTTCACATGACTGGGAATACAGATATGTATCTGTTGGTCACAGATACCTCAAAAAAAAGATAGGGGCGTGGATCAGAAAACCAGTCAGTATGTGGTATGACCACCATTTGCCTCATGCAGCGCGACACATTTCCTTCGGATAGAGTTGATCAGGCTGTTGATTGTGCGAAGTTGCTGGATATTGGCGGGAAGTGGAACACGCTGACGTACACGTCGATCCAGAGCATGCCGAACCTCCTCAATGGGTGACATATCTGGTGAGTATGCAGGTCATGGAAGATCTGGCCACCATGGGGCACTCTGTTCACAACGTTGACATCAGCAAACCACTCACCCACACAACACCAAACAGGATGTCTGCCATCTGTCCGGTACAGTTGAAACCGGGATTCATCCATGAAAAGTACACTTCTCCAGTATGTCAGTGGCCATCGAAGGTGAGCATTTGCCCACTGAAGTCGGTTACGACGCCGAACTGCAGTCAGGTCAAGACCCTGGTGAGGATACGCATATAAGCTTCTCTGAGGCGGTTTCTGACGGTTTGTGCAGAAATTCTTCGGTTGTGCAAACCCAGTTTCATCAGCTCGCTGGGTGGCTCGTCTCAGACCATCCCGCAGGTGACGAAGCCGGATGTGGCGGCCCTGGGCTGGCGTGGTTACACGTGGTCTGCGGTTGTGAGGCCGGTTGAACATGTTACCAAATTCTCTAAAACGATGTTGGAGGTGGCTTATGGTAGAGAAATTAATATTCAATTCTCTGGCAACAACTCTGGTGAACATTCCTGCAGTCAGCATGCCAGTGCATACTCCCTCAAAACTTGAGATATCTGTGGCATTGTGTTGTGACAAAACTGTACATTTTAATTCATTGTAATTAACTTTAATTGTCACCAGCACAAGGTGCACCTGTAATTTGATATTTTATTTGATATTTTATTAGGATTCCCATTAGCTGTTGCAAAAGCTGCATCTTCTCTTCCTGCGGTCCACACAAAACGGTTCACATGAAACATGACATAATACAGAACATTAATAGACAAGAACAGCTGAAGGACTGAACTACATATATTTTTTCAAAGGCACACGTAGCCTACATATAAATACATACACACAAACTATCTAGGTCAAATAGGGGAGAGGCGTTGTGCCGTGAGGTGTTGCTTTATCTGTTTTTTGAAACCAGGTTTGCTGTTCTTTTGGGCCATATGAGATGGGAGTTCCATGAAATAATGGCTCTATATAATGCTGTACACTTTCTTAAATTTGTTCTGCATTTGGGTACTGTGAATAGCCCTCTGATTAGTGAAGTGGTTGAAGGCACTGAGGAGACATGAAGTCCAAACCTAAAATGAGAGACCCAAACAGGATTGTAAAGTGGCAGACTGCAGAGTGTTTGAACCCTGATGTCACCGTAACAGCGCATTTTTATTCAACCACAGTTTTCTACATAACTAGTCCAACTCTATTTTATTTTTGTTATGTTCAGTAAAGCTTTATTTCCAACATTGGGGAATTGGATTTGTAATAAATGTCAAAAATGAAATGATCAAATACACAAGAACCTATACCAGTGTTTCCAAAACTCTGTCCTCGGGACCCCAAGGGTTGTTGCCCTAGCACTACACAGCTGATTCAAATAATTAAAGCTTTATGATTAGTTGATTATTTGAATCAGCTGTGTAGTGCTAGGGCAACAACCAAAAAGTGCACCGCTTGGGGTACCGAGGACGGAGTTTGGGCTATACACTCAAACATATTTTACAATACTTCAATCTAATATACATGTTATACAGTACATACAGTGCCTTGCAAAAGTATTCATCCCCCTTGGCGTTTTTCCTATTTTGTTGCATTACAACCTGTAATTTAAATGTATTTTTATTTGAATTTCATGTCATGGACATACACAAAATAGTCCAAATTGGTGAAGTGAAAAAAATTACTTATTTCAAAAAAATAAAAAAAAATAAACGGAAAAGTGGTGCGTGCATATGTATTCACCCCCTTTACTATGAAGCACTTAAATAAGATCTGGTGCAATCAATTACCTTCAGAAGTCACATAATTAGTTAGATTGCATACAGGTGGACTTTATTTAAGTGTCACATGATCTCAGTATATATATACACCTGTTCTGAAAATCCCCAGAGTCTGCAACACCACTAAGCAAGCGGCACCATGAAGACCAAGGAGCTCAGGAACAAAGGTGTGGAGAAGTACAGATCAGGGTTGGAATAAAAAAAAATATCAAACTTTGAACATCCCACGGAGCACCATTAAATCCATTATTAAAAAATGGAAAGAATATGGCACCACAACAAACTTGCCAAGAGAGGGCCGCCCACCAAAACTCACTGACCAGGTAAGGAGGGCAATAATCAGAGGCAACAAAGAGATCAAAGATAACCCTGAAGGAGCTGCAACGCTCCACAGCGGAGATTGGAGTATCTGTCCATAGGACCACTTTAAGCTGTTTTTTTGTCTTATTTCCAGTTTGTTTCACAAATATTTTGCATCTTCAAAGTGGTAGGTATGTTGTGTAAATCAACCCCCCCCCAAAAAATCCATCCAACTTTGTTGCTTTCTTTTTTCGTTTACTGTATATTACCCATGTTTGTAAATATGTAGGTGTGTTTTTTTCTCACAAGAAATTAAAGCTAGATAGAAATATAGCTTACCCTGCATAAGGGCTTTTAAACCCTTCCCCCCCATAAACTGATATAGGATTAAACTGACTCTCTGATTCAGTTCCTCTTCTCTTTGAGTGAACCAAAGCAAAGACTCTTCCAAAGCAAAGACCTCTGGCACTTCTAGATATGTTATTTTGTGGTGGTGGACTGTACAGGAAATGGTAACTAGCTTGACCTCAAGGAGGACAGAAAAACAGTACGGGACAGGGGATACCTAGTCAGTTGTACAACTGAATGCATTCAACTGAAATGCATCTTCCATGTAACCCAGTAGGCCTTTCCTGCACTGAACATAACAATCAGAAGTATTATTTTGTATAGTGTACATGGGGCATTGAGTTATTGGCATGTAAGCAGGCATGCGATCTTCAGATCATGTCAATTGGGATTTATGAAAGGTGTGAGTTTCTCTTAGAAAAAGACAACATAATGATGCTTGAGACATGTTATAGCTGTGCCTCTTTAAGGTGAAGTACTAATAAACAGGCGGTCAGTGTTTTGAAGTACAGCAGGCCTAGGCCATACTGTAAAATAGATAGTCAGTACTGGACAACTTCTCACTTCGTGACACTTCTCTTTACACCTCCCTGTAAGCCAGGTTTGCCAGGTCCAGCAAAAATATCTAGACAATGACCAATCAAAACCAGCCCAAAAGGTTTGAAAATTAGGCCAAATGTTTTTTGCACAGCAAGAGTTGCCACATTCATCCAATAAACCCTTTCCCCAAAACGTTATCGAGCCAATTAAGGAGTATCGATGTAACTTGTAATGACATTAGAAGCTACAGTTTCATCAAAATAATCATTATTGCGAGCTATGACATGACATAAAGGAATTTGAAGATGTTGCAAGAATATCTGGATAGTCGTTAGCCGTGGTATATTGGCCATATACCACAAACCCCCCGAGGTGCCTTATTGCTGTTATAAACTGTTTACCAAAGTAATTAGAGCAGGAAAAAGTTTGTCATACCCCTGGTATTCAGTCTGATATTCCACAGCTTTCATACAATCAGCATCCAGGGCTCAAACCCAGTTTATAATTGTAAATCACTTTTGCACATGTGCATAACTATAGATAAATCCAACAGGAGAGTTTGAGTGATGACAGTTGGACAGAGGATCTCAATCTCTGTGCAAGAAACTCTTGGATGAACTATAAAAAAAAAAAAATGTTATGTGCCAGATGTTAAGACTAGAAACTGTTATAAAATGGACCATTTGCAAGATTGACTTGTCATTTCAATAGGCATATGCTGCATAGTAAAATCTGGGTTTATGATTGCAATTCAACTTTGCCATGGTTTGCTCAGCTAGATGCAGGTAGCCTATAGCCCTTGATAGGCCTACATCTAATTTCAGATAGCCTACAGTAGCCTAAGCAAGATATAAACTGAAGTTATAGGCTATTTATTGAATCCGTTTGCCAGCTCCGGATAGGCTACACAAGTGATAATGCCATTTTAACATATTTATTGTATCCAGTGGTGGGAAAAGTACACAATTGTCATACTTCAGTAAAAGTAAAGATATCTTTAATAGAAAATGACTCGTTTTTTTCCAGTGCTATGTCGACATTATTTATTAACGCGCATCAGTTCTAGCATTTAGCATGTTTTATTGAAAACGTTGGAAATAAATAGGTGTCGCCATAATGACAATTTAAATAGACTACCTACAAAAGGTCACGACATGCGCGTGTGCTGCTTTGCCTCTCACTCACGTGACTCAGCTGCAGCGCTGTCGCAACAAACCACTTCCGCCCTCCCCACAACTCAAGTCACTTATTCACTCAGTAACAGTCTGACTAAATGCCGGATAGTCAGCAGGTCACAGTTAAAAAAATATATATAAGAGCAATGCCACGGCGGAGGCAGTGATCTAGGCCAAAAACCGTCGACCAATACATTTTCACCCGCGACATAGTTTGTAATGAAGACAAATTAGCAAAAAATACGCGGACATGGCAACCCTGCCGCAAGCAAGCAGTAAAAAGAGCCACATGACCTGTGTAGAAGCAGAGATATTCGAAAAGGAGGAGAAAATAATACCATCGACAATTGGGTGTAAACGTATAACGCTCCGCCCAGCACTGTCGACCAATTGTGTTCAGGTTGTTATGCTGCGTCAAGTGGTTGCTAAACTAATCGTAACGCAAACCATTCTAAAAGTCCGGATATGAGAAACCTGACTGTTTTCGTCGAAAGTACGTAATGTTACGATTACAAAACTATACGATATTCCAGAGAATAAGTTGCGCATCTCATACCTCGGAAATATGTGTAATATTGTACTTTTCGTTCACGTAACTTTTATTTTTTGGGAGCAATCGCCTAAATGACTCCGATCCGCACCTGTGCCAAAATCTACCAGAATGCACCGCGCGGCCAAATGACAACCCTTGGGCAAAAACACAATAGGCGTTAATACAATTCCCATCTCCTCAAAAGTGAGTATCTCTGGTAGAAGGAAGTAGACAGTTAGATAGCAACAGCATCAGACTACCCGTATCCAGCAGAAATCAGTTCTCTCTCGCGACTCTGCATACATCCGGTGGAACGACGAACAAGTTGGGGGAAGATATAAATTAAACATGTACTTAAAACTTGTTTACGTTACATTAGTCCTCGCCTTGGTAACTGCAACAATAGTTGCGAACGTAGGTAAGTTTGCGACCTAGTAAAGCACAGCTTGTTTTTGCGCTCTCTGCGTTAGAAAGCCTGCGAGCTAAGCGCTAGCTCGTATACATAAATGCGCGAGCCGTTTTGAGTGCATATTTATGCCACATGTCGTTCTAGTTGCCCCGAATGTGACAGCAAACTGTTTCTATAAACGATTTGTGGGAATCATACGTGTTGTCAAGTTTGTTTGTTTTTAATGATAGATGTGTAACGTTAGCCAGCTGAGCTAGCCCTCTAGCCTTTATTCAGAATACAAGCGACATAGCCAACGTGGGCTGCTTGATATCGTCATAGCTGCTAGCTTTTAGGACAAAACTACTATAGTCAGCAACCCTGAAATAACAGGCACATATATGTATTTGTTTAATAAGAGTTTTGGTTATTGTCCCTTTCGACAACATAACTTTAGAAGATGGGGGGGGTTAGTGAAATGGCCAGCTATGCTCTTGTTGGCCAGCTGGCCCTTGCTTGCCTGTCAGCCTTGCGTCACATTTTAATTTATATTGCGTTATTAATCTATAGCTATATTTCACCAAAAATATCACAGGTCAAGCTACATAAGTCACACGGACAGAGGGACAATAAATATTAATCTCCGCCATTGGGACAGCGGGTTTCTCAGTCCCTCTTCTTTCCACGCACAGGTGTTTTAAATGTCATAAACCAACGTTAGAGATTGACATGCCCTTTCTCACCTCGTAGGCAGTCATCTACCAGAAATCATAGCTAAGTAAATGTACCACTCCCTGTGACTAACGTACTTACAGTTGATGAGTATCTAAGGTTGTGCCTATTAAGTAAATATCTCCCTGGCAAGTCCAATTTGGTCTATATCCATCAGTTGGGCTAATTCTCTCATTGGTGACAATTCTGGTCTATTACAACTAACCTTTGTATACACTTCTAATTACTTGTATGTTGATTGCTGTTTCCCCTTTCAGATGATGGATGTGCTGAACTCGCTTGTGAAACTTGTGTCGGTGACTGTCAATGGTTGAACTGCACATGTAAGTAGTACCTACCCGTTAAAGCTGGGTGATATATGGACAAAAATCCATATTGTGTTAAATTGCCTGAATTGATGTAATAACATTAATGTGCACCACTGTTTTTTTTTAATACACATTATCCTTTAAACTACTGCTACTGGTTTGATGGTTGTAGCCATCAATTGTCCCATTAACAATCACCCATATTAGGAAATGTATTTCATTTCAAGCTTCACATTTCTCTAGTGTAGTCTATGAACGATATCCGCAAAATGCCTGCGGTAAGTGGTCGGTATGGCAGTGTCGATCATTTTCTACACGTGTGCGATATTGTAATAAGGAGGCATACATTTTGACTTTAATGTGTAAGCCCAGGCCTATAATTTCCTGGTCCATGTACTGTATTTTGGGGTTATGATCATTGAACTACCAGACAGTACCAGTCTCTTTCAGGTAGATTGTAAGCCAGTGGAGCCTGCCTTTTGACCAAGTCATTCCAAAGGATCAAGATTTAGCCATTTTGAGATGCAGTGACTGAGACCACAGCGCCACTTGGGAGGACCATCCAATTCCTTTTTGACCTGCATCACAGTTGCTAGCTGTGCCACTAGAGATCCTGGTTGAAGTCCAGGTTCTGTCTCACCCGGGCATCTACCGGGAGTCCCATGGGGCGGCACACAATTGTCCCGGCCTCGATCGGGTTAGGGGAGGGTTTGGCCGGCAGGGATGTCCTTGTCTCATCGCGCTCTAGCGTCTCCCGTGTTGGGCCGGGCTCGTGTACGGTCGCCAGGTGTACGGCGTTTCCTCCGACACATTGGTGTGGCTGGCTTCCCGGTTAAGCAGGCATTATGTCAAGAAGCAGTAAGGCTTGGGTGGGTCGTGTTTCAGAGGGCGCATGACTTTCGACCTTCGCCTCTCCTGAGTCCGTACGGGAGTTGCAGCGATGAGGCAAGACTGTAAATACCAATTGGATACCACGAAAAAAGGGGTAAAAAGGAATTGGACAAAGGCAGTGAACAGACACGTTTGTCCTCCAATAAGTGTCAGCTTAGGACATTTGGCCTAAATCCCTTCCGTACCAGCCATTTAAGAGTAAAGAAATATCTTATGGTCTTTGGACAAGGACACTTTTCTATGTAGTAATCTCATTATGATAATGGGAGTGCCGGTCAGACTTGAAAAATGTCTTGACTATGCAGGATAGTGTGCGTATGTGATCTCCAATGGGGATGCTTGTTTGTTTTTAGGCTTCGGTCTTTGCTTTGGTCGAATGTGATATATTAAGCTCCTACAGGCCTGAGTCATACAGTATGCAGTATAACAGTCTTTATATAGCCAGCCTATTGCTTTGAGGTTGTTCCCTGCTGCTCTGACTGACTCAACCAAACTCTCCTCTCCAACCAACTCTACTCTCAAAGTGTGCCTGTTACTGTGGCATTGTAGTCCAAGCCACTGCTTTATCAGAATGTGGAACGGAGAATGGATTTGTTTGCCTGTGGATGTTATCAGCCCAGTAAATGAAGTTTTATTTTATGGGGTTTTCTAAGCCAAGCTCAGATCCTAGCCCATGAGCGCTGGCTAAATGATAAGTGAGCAGCTGTGGTCATACCCCTGTGTGTGTGAGACTCGGAAGAACCCAAGCAAATCTGCTTGTGTGTTTTTTAATAGGTTGGGCCACTTAAGCTACCAAGGGTTGTGGGATGTTTTTATAAAGAGCCTCTGTCTGTCATGATTTGCATAATTAATATTGCAAACTAATTAGACACTCCTGTAAAATACTGAGTTGTGGGTGTGGTAAGTTGGCTTATAGTCAAGGTTCTAGACATACTAGCCTCCTTGATTACGTGGAATGAGGACTGAGCTGGATCAAGGCCCTCGGCGTTTGTGTCACTGTTTGTGTTTGAGAGAGTGAATGTATTTGGGATGCTTTCTGAAAGGCCTCTAGTAGGCCTGAGCAAGTATGACGCCGAACAATGGTGCATAACAGAGCTCCGTGTGTACTACTCGGACACACACACACCATGTCACTGTGGACCTCGATGAAGACTGTTCCAATCCCAGAGACGGGAGAGGAAGCCGGGTCGAATGTCAGGAAGATGACGAGAGGGAATGAAGGAAAGGGAATAGAGGAATGAGAAAAAAAATGTTAGGACTAGGCAGAGATTGTATGCGTTTCAAAATCTAGTTGCGGGGAAAAGCAATCTACAGTGTCGTAACCTAGGGAGATATGAAATATTAGTGTTACCGGTGTGAAATGGCTAGCTTGTTAGCGGGGTGCGCGCTAATAGCGTTTCAATCGGTGACGTCACTCTGAGACCTTGAAGTAGTTTCCCTTACTCTGCAAGGGTCATGGCTTTTGTGGAGCGATAGGTAACGATGCTTCGAGGGTGTCAGTTGTTGATGTGTGAAGAGGGTCCCTGGGTCGAGCCCAGGTAGGGGCGAGGAGAGGGACGGAAGCAAAACTGTTGCATTAGGTTACAGTGAACTTCCCGAGATCTCCATACAGAAAGAGTCCAACAGCAATATCCAGGAATTTCACAGGATGAAGGTCAATGTGTAATTCAAATGTTAAATGCTTAGTATATGATATAACAGTATCATAAATGTAAGGAAAGGTAGTGCTTTATGTCACATGATTTTTGACACATATGGGAACTTAAAGCATAGGTTGTGATTAAACTTATGTGTTCCCCTTTTATATCTTAATGTATTCACATGAGAAAAAAAGGCTAATTTATTAATGACTTTGTAAAAAGTGCCAAACAGTTGTCCACTACAAGAAATGCTCGCTGGTACCCTAGTTTATAGAAAGATCCACTTAAGTAAAAATACTTTCATGTTCATTTTAGGGATATCTATACTTTAGTGTTTTATATTTTTGACAAATTTACTTCACTACATTCCTAATGAAAACAATGTATGTTTTAATCCATACAATTTTGACACAAGTACTTGTTACATTTCAAATGCCTAGCAGGAAAATTCACGTGTCTGATATATATATATATCGATAAGGGGAAAAGCACGCTACAGCATCGTAACCTAGGGAGATATGAAATATTAGTGTTACCGGTGTGAAATGGCTAGCTTGTTAGCGGGGTGCGCGCTAATAGCGTTTCAATCTGTGATATATATATATATATATATATATATATATATATATATATATATACACACTGCTCAAAAAAATAAAGGGAACACCTAAACAACACAATGTAACTCCAAGTCAATCACACTTCTGTGAAATCAAACTGTCCACTTAGGAAGCAACACTGATTGACAATACATTTCACATGCTGTTGTGCAATTGGAATAGACAAAAGGTGGAAATTATAGGCAATTAGCAAGACACCCCCAATAAAGGCGTGGTTCTGCAGGTGGTGACCACAGACCACTTCTCAGTTCCTATGCTTCCTGGCTGATGTTTTGGTCACTTTTGAATGCTGGCGGTGCTTTCACTCTAGTGGTAGCATGAGACTGAGTCTACAACCCACACAAGTGGCTCAGGTAGTGTAGCTCATCCAGGACGGCACATCAATGCGAGCTGTGGCAAGAAGGTTTGCTGTGTCTGTCAGCGTTGTGTCCAGAGCATGGAGGCGCTACCAGGAGACAGGCCAGTACATCAGGAGACGTGGAGGAGCCCGTAGGAGGGCAACAACCCAGCAGCAGGACCGCTACCTCCGCCTTTGTGGAAGGAGGAGCACTGCCAGAGCCCTGCAAAATGACCTCCAGCAGGCCGTTTGAGCAGAAACATGCACATTTGTGGCCTGCTGGAGGTCCATGCTCTGGACACTACGCTGACAGACACAGCAAACCTTCTTGCCACAGCTCGCATTGATGTGCCGTCCTGGATGAGCTACACTACCTGAGCCACTTGTGTGGGTTGTAGACTCAGTCTCATGCTACCACTAGAGTGAAAGCACCGCCAGCATTCAAAAGTGACCAAAACATCAGCCAGGAAGCATAGGAACTGAGAAGTGGTCTGTGGTCACCACCTGCAGAACCACTCCTTTATTGGGGGTGTCTTGCTAATTGCCTATAATTTCCACCTTTTGTCTATTCCAATTGCACAACAGCATGTGAAATGTATTGTCAATCAGTGTTGCTTCCTAAGTGGACAGTTTGATTTCACAGAAGTGTGATTGACTTGGAGTTACATTGTGTTTATGTGTTCCCTTAATTTTTTTGAGCAGTGTATATATAGAATGTAAAATGATTTATACTTTTACTTTTGATACTTAAGTATACTTTAGTAGTACTTTACTGGGTGACTCACTTGTCATTTTTTATTAAGGTACAGTATCTTTACTTTTACTCAAGTATGAAAATTGGGTATTTTCCCACTGATGCTCCTCTGTCTCGATGATCGGATTTATTTGGGTCATATCTTTGTTGCCAATGACCTGTCGTTACCATGACCACCACCTCAAAATGTAAAGGAACAGTGACAGGAAATGAGCATGGTATCCGTGTGCTACATCCGTGTGAATGCGCACATCTTATATGGGTCACCTGTACAACTGAGTGTGGAGATATAGAAAGTATCTGCTTTGGGTTCTTAGTAGCGATGGGGGAAAATATTGGGATTTTTGTTGTTGAATGTATTGTATTGACACTTGCAATATTATTTTAGTGCTAGTCTGCTGTACCTGCACCAAAACTCCAGTATTTTCCCTTCATAGCCTGTTCTAATAGTTTTTTTTTTTTTTTTTTTTTACGTAGGGAGACAATTTGTTTTCAGCACTTATTTCCATGTCTGATCAAAATACATTTTCTCATGGCTCTTGTCACTCTGCAGCAATATTTTTGGATCACTGAATCACAATGAAATCACAGTATCGAATCGCAATACACACAGAATTGCAATACATATTGTATCGGCACCTAAGTATCGTGAATATATTGTCTTGGGAGGTCCCTGGCAATTCCCAGCCTTAGTTCTTAGAGTGGCTGTGTGGCTCATATTCGCTCCTCTTAGCAGCCACAACGACACAGACAAAATCCTACAGCACCGTGTCACACACCAGAACAAACAACTCTCACCACTACTCCAGTCACTCTTACACACACACACACACACCCGAACTAACATCTCTAACCACACAGTAGGTCTTAGGACTGAACTAATGCTTCTCACAATTCCCCAGCAGATCGCCTATTAGATATGAACTCAGCAAATCCGAAAGCTCACAGACTCACTATGGAGGTGGCCGTTCTAAAGTACACCCAGCTCACTTAGGCCTAGGTAATAACCCAACTCGCTGTGGTGAGTTAGTCAACCCCACTGTTATTATCAGATTTGTCTTTGGTTTAGGGATTTCATGTGAACAATGCATTGCCGTCAGTGACACCATTTTGTTCTGAAGGCTGTACTTTAATGCCGCAGAGCTACATGTGTCAGCTGGTTTAGCTCAGTGGTCTTGATGTAAGAAACACAAGGCGCACTTACGCATCGGTATTACGAGCCTTAATGGTTTCTCCTCTAACAAGCGTCCTCTCTGCTCTCTCACTGGATGCCCCTAGCATGATGTCACAATCCTTCTGAAATGTGTGTGAGAGTGAGTTCCATCGTTCACAGCTGCCTGTGAGGTAACGGACCCTTCTACCCCCTCCGCCAATAGAGTGCCTGCTGGATACACTGATAGTAGTGGGGTCACAGACACTTTGCAAGGGTAGTGGCAACACTCCCAGTACAGAACAGGAAGGGTATAAGAGATCACCAAGGTTTCTGTTTGTGTCGATGTTTTGCTATGAGCAGCAGCGAGTCAACTTAGCCTAATTGTCTTCACGCTGTTTTTATAGTGAGGCCAGACCAGATTGGTCATGTGAGGATCTGTGTCACCAGAGGTGAATATCAGACACTCATTTTTTTCCAGCAGAGAGCTGTCATACATTTTCTGTTTTGGTTCAGTTTTCCAGTTTTGGTTGTGTTTAGACTCTTAAGGATTAAATGAAGACTAACAGGGTTAGTCAGTGTCACTTCTCGTAGCTGATGTCCAGAGCAATGGGTTTTGCTCAGAGGCTAGGATTTCTGGTCCTTTCAAGTCTCTTCCTGTACCTCCACACATCTCACTCTTTTTTTTCTCTCGCCTTCTCACATGCACACCCTTGGATTAATCAGTAATGGAAAGATTATGCATTGGGAGGGGGAACGGGCTTTGACTCAGGACTTTCCAGGAAGGAGGACTGTGAGAAGGAACACACACACTATAGACTCCTGAGCTGACAACCATCTAATTAAAATCTCACCATGTGCTAATTCATTTGACTGAAAACAAAGATGATCCTTGTGTTGTTAAACTGCTCGTGTTCCATGGGGTGTCAGGTTTAGTGTAAGGAATCTTTTGGAAATTATTACACACATATTTTCTTGTCTTTGTTGTTTCCTGTAGAGCGCACACAATCACATCTTTTATTTGTGCTTGTGTTTTTCTTTTATCCCCCTGTTCAGTTAGAGAAACTCCAACGGTCTCCAATGTTTCCTGTGTCAACATCACGTCCATAAACGGTCAGAACATGACCGTGGGCACCTGCTCTAATGAAACCTGCTCAGGTAAGGACTAATACCATCACCTGGTTCATTTAAAGGCCTCTCCAGAGGGATTAGATGTTTTGTCATTCCGGTGACTCACTTTGTTAACATGACACAAGTCTACCTTCAACGGTAAGTGACTGATCTAGGCATATGTAGAGATTTTATATCTTTGTTCTGTGGTCTTAGTTGCTTTGTCTCAACACTCAAATGCTTCCCTTCTTTCCTAATTCCTTTGTCCCTGCCATTCTCCACCCCATGGCTCCTTCCTCCCATCCCTCATCCTTCCACTGGTCCAAAAGGATTAAATGGGTGAAAGCTACTTAAATGAATTCACCCTTACATTCACCAATCTAGCCCTGTCAGATCACAAGGGAAGGCACGAAGGAAAGGGAAGGAATCATTTTGGGACTATTCAGACATAGACACTGCCATAACCTGGCGATCTCCTTCTTTCCTGCTTTTTACCCTGTCTATCTCACGGTGTCCGTCGCTTCAATGGGATCTCCACCTGTTGCTACTACAGTTGTAACTGACATCCCTGCCCCACCCACAATCTCCCACTCTCCTACCACTGCTGCTCCAGTTACCCCTACGGCCAATGCAACTAACAGCAGCACCACTGAGCCCGAGCCTGAGCCCACCGCAGGTAACCAGCCCAAAGCAGCATCCCGTCTGCTCCCCTAAAATCTGTATGTTTGCTGTGTGACTTGATTCTTTTGAGGGAGTTTTTGTATGTCAAATTTAAATAAGATGAAATGTTGTTTTTGTATGTCTAGTATATGCATTTAGTGAAATGATACTAAACTGACATCTCACCGCTGGTTGCAGCTGACCTGCCCACTGTAGTACCAACTGCCCAGCCCGCCACTAACGGCACCTTCCCAGTCTCTGCCGCAACGCAAGCTTCAAGTAAGTTCCCATGCCAGCCCAATCTGGTATGAAATCAAGAGACTTTTATTTATGGCTGCTTGTAGAGCACCAAGGATTCCATAGAAAGTGTTACTGAATAAAAACTGAATTCCACCTGTGTATTATCAATATGGTTCTATATCCACTTAACCCTGGCTAGTGGCTCATACAGTGATATAACCAATTTGGCTCTCTCCCTCCTTGTGCAGACGTCAGTGTCACCACCGCGTCACCTGTGGGGCCCTCTCCAGCGCCTCATAAGAATTCCACATTTGACGCAGCGAGCTTCATTGGGGGCATAGTGCTGGTCCTGGGCCTGCAGGCCGTGGTCTTCTTCCTCTACAAGTTCTGCAAGTCCAAGGACCGCAACTACCACACCCTCTGAAGAACCCACTCCACCTCCACAATACCTACTCCTGGGCCCACTATGAACACCCTAACCCCTGGCCATTGTGATTATCAGTGTTTTCAATCAGTGTTTCTCCCAAAAGCCTAATGCCATTGCGGTACCAACCTGTGGTTTAGGCCTGTAGCTTAAATACACAAGGTTATAAACTGTACACACCCACAAGTGCACCACATCTTTTACTGTACGTAGTTCGCTACACATTTCTCACACCCTGGTGCAGCTGAAGTGAACTCCAGCGCAGTGGCATTTGAGCCTTCAACAGAGGATTACATCACTATAGAGTCCCCGTCTCTCATCCCCTCTTCTCGCTCCCCACCCCTCTCTCTCGTTCCCCCTCTCCTCTTCCCCCCCCCCCTCCTGCAGTGAGTCATTGTGGCTATTCTCCTGTGTGCTGACTGGATGAAAAGCGGACTTGTTTACTGCTTCACTCCCCTGGCCCTTTATCTTAATGTTTTACCTGCCTGGCCTGCCATTAATAGACCCAATAGTAATTTATGTAAACTTTCAATTCCGCTGGTGTATAGTGGGGCTGCCACAGCTTTGGAGTACTAGCTTGTTCATGCACCTTGGTTACGCTTTGGAAACACTGTTTGATTGAGGTCCCCTCCCCCTTTATTTTTTGGAACTAGATGACTCTGGATGATATAGCATAGCTTTTTTTTCTTGTTTGTCATGGGACAGATCTGGGTAGGTGTTTTCACAACTCCTTTATAAAGAGGTTGTATTCATCTGATGGCAGAGATACCTGTTAAAGTAAGGAGAACTAAAAGCAATGGTCCGTCTTCTAAGCAGGGCTCTACAGTGCGACCACTTTACTCACATATGCGTGTAAATATTTTGCTGTGTGAACTGGATTTTAAAAATTTATTTAGGAGCACCGATGCGCGTAGGAAAAATTATGATTCTAGCTTTATTACCTCAAATATTTAGCGTTGTGCTACTAAATTCCTTTGTGTGTTTACATTTTTCAACTTCGGTGCACAAAAAAAGTCAGCATAGAGCCCTGCTTAAGTTAGAATATTATTTATGTAGATGCCCCCATCTTAAGTGGAGGATGAGTTGGGCTCTCTTGGTGTTAAGACACAGTGCTGTGTGTGCGTTTGGGAAACAGAACACACTACACACTGCCAAAAGAGCAGCTCGATGCAATAAACCCAAGTCAACCCCCCCCCCCAAAATCTTTACTGACTTCAGCCAAACAGATTGCAGTGATGAGTCGGACCACTAGACTGGAGGTGACCCCTTGACCCACCACCTTCCTTTTAACAGGAAGGAAATCACAATGAGCCAAGTCTTTAGGATACGGTTGAAGGGGTCTACAGATAAAATATTGTAGTAAATATATGGGAATGATAAATAAGTCAGAAGTATAAATGATTGTGTTGAATGGAGATGGAAGAAGATAAGACGGCATGCACCTTGATGCTGACAGTATTGGAAGCAAAGTGCCTTTTAATGTTAAATGTCTGTTACCTAAAGCGGTGGGAATGAGGGAGGATTATGATGATGCTCCTCTTCCTCCTGGCTGAGGCGTGAGTGTCGTGAAGTAAAAGCAGCCTGGACACAGGACAGGAGCAGTATCGCGAGAACAGAACCAGGGTTGGCCTCCGTTCCATTTTAATTCAGCCAATCCAGGTAGTAAACTGAAAGTCCACATTTTCCTCATAGAAAATGTTTGGGAATGATTTACATTTCAGTTGACTTTATGAATTGACTAAATTGAAATGGAATTGAGCCCAACCCTGAGAACCCTAGTATCCCAGCTGTACTGAAGAGCCTTTTATTATTGAAGAGTAGATAGATACAGTAGTTGCTCCTCATGGTTTTGGATGGATGAAGACCTATTAGCTATAAATTGATTTAGAATGCCATTGGTTGAAAAGTATCCCCTATGCAGACTGAATATATTTTGTTTCATTAAATGTAGGGCCTAAGTTCCACACAGCTCCCTAATTGCTAGTTCCCCCTCATATTGTACAGACACATTCTAATAACCTGTGTTTTTGAAAATAATAAAGGTGGAAAGGCATTTATAGGTAACTGCCAAAATAAATGAAACACTTGAGTGAATGGTGTGTGTCTCTCACAGGAGGTTGGTGACACCTTAATTGAGGAGGATGGGCTCGTAGTGGCTGGAGCGGAATCGGTATATAGTATCACATACAACTCAAACATGGTTTGATGCCATTCGCGCCGTTCCAGCCATTATGTTTGTATGTTTGTTTTACTCCATGTGTAACTCTGTGTTGTATGTGTCGAACTGCTTTGCTTTATCTTGGCCAGGTTGCAGTTGTAAATGAGAACTTGTTCTCAACTTGCCTACCTGGTGAAATAAATAATGAGCTGTCCTCCCCTCAGCAGCCGCCACTGGTGTCTCTGTCACCAGATCTCAATCTAGTTGTTCACCAATGAGATTCTGGATCAGAGGCTGCTGGATCCACCACCATCAACAAAACACCACATTTTTTTAAATTATCATGGAAGAATGGTATCGCATCCCTCCAGTTCCAGATACTTGTACTTCTATGCCTAGGAACATTGAAGCTGTTCTGGCCACCGCCCTATTAAGACGCGTTATGTTGGTGTTTCCTTTATTTTGGCAGTTACCTGTATTTTTAAGCTTAGTAAACTCATGTTTTCTGGAGTCATGCATAAATTGGACAGAGTTTTGAAAGTGTCAAATAACTGACTTAATAATAGCTGGTCCCTGAACTTAAGTGAATTTTAATGTTGAGACATTGTCCTTTGCATTTTGGGAGTTTTCTTTTCTCCTATTGAGGCATCTTAGGGGAGCACTCAACTTTTTATTTTAATTTTTATTATTATAAATGTAGTGCCGGCTGAGACGGGTGTTGAACTACAGAAAAGCAGTGACTAGGTTTCCCAAGTTTACAGTGCAAACAGTATGTGTCTAGTTCTTTGATTAGCTTGCTGCTAATAGTGTGACGTTTGTCCCCTTTGTACATAGAGCTATCATGTCATTCAGTTGATTTACCTTAAAGGTTTGAACTTTCAATCATGTAACGGCAAGATTGAGTATTCTTTGAGTCTTTTCAGTAGCATTCACTTGCAATGGCTTCTCAGTTTTGTTTTGCTTTTTTTCCTGCATTAATGCATGTCAAACAAATGGAAATTTAATATTTTCTGTTGAATGATGCTATTGGGGCTTCAGACACTTAAAAGAAAAATAACCACTTGATTCATTTGTCAAACATTTTGGTAGAAGAGTTTTGCCTGAACAATGTGTGTTAAAGTCAAAGTTCTCGGCATGGAAAATGGAGTGCGGCGCTGACAGTTTTGTTTTGTACTTTTTGCCTTCCTGTTGCTGCCAAAAAATGTATGAATGTTTGTGAGAGAACTCTTAGCTCAATATTTTCATACTTCTGAAAAAATATCACCTTGCTTTGTATGGAACACTCGGTGTAATTTAAAAGTGCATGTGTCTGTCGTTCATTGGCCCTGATTTAATGTATGTTCTTGATCACCTTAGGCTTGCCTTTTTTAAAGATGAATCTGCAGTCACCCGATGGCATTAGGCTACATCCCAAAGACCCCCCCCCCCCCCTCCCTCCCTCCCAACTATGGCAAGTCAGAAGTACAAATCTAGTTTTGCTTTGTCTGCATTCACAGTATGCTGAACATTGAGTCCTCTACACTCACTCACACAAAGGAAAGTTAATGGCCAAATGTCAGGTGGAGAAGGCAACTGATAAGCATTTGTGAATCCATAGAGCATTCTGAGTTTTACTTCACCATTCTTTTGCCATGGTCTTAAGGACACAGTGATTTAAAACGTCTGCATGCCGTAGGAACACACAATGTAGCAGTGAGTATTTTCTTTCAGTGTTTGTCACAGGACATTGCCAGTACCCATAGCAACTGATACAAATATTCTGATACCAATTTTTTTCTTCAGCTCGGACAAACTAAGTCACACGGCCCCTCTCCATGCACCTTTTCAAGAAAAGTGCCTTACTCAGTTGAACATAAATTAAGATTTGTATTTTTGTCTTAACTTGATAGTACACCCAGTAGATATTAAAGGGACTCTGCACTTCCAGACCCCTTGTAAAAGATTCAATCAAAGATGCTTTGAGTGGTGAGAACAGCTTTAAATGTATTTGTTTTCTCAGTCACTCGACTTTGGGAGCTTAAACCAGACGGAAGAATGGGTCAGCTGGCCAGATTCACAGGCATGCAAAATATGTCAAATTGTTGCGTTCCATGACTTGGCTACATTCCAACATAGAATTCAATTTACATTCTTGACCTGAGAATGTAGCTGTCTCTGGAACAATGGTGCCCATTAGTATTGTATATCTCAAACCCAGTTTGCTGATGTTTACATGTCTATGGCTCTGGGGGCAGCCACCATTTTCTGTGTGAAGCTAGAGCTTTTAAAATTGAGTTTTTTTGTTAGTTGCTTTCTAACAATGTCCACATGTCACCTTGATCTTAGTCCGGTTAAATAAGAGGTTCTAGGTCTTATGGAATGATTACTCAGCGTTGCTCTCATGTGCACAAAGATACAGATGAATATGTACACATGCAGTTGCTGTTATATTTAGCCATGATGCCTGCTACTCTGTTTTATGCTTGTTTTATATCCATTTTGCCTGGAATCTTGATTTGCCTTATTTTCTTTTATAGTTTTGCCATTCGATTGAAGATGTTAAATTCAATAAAGTTTGAATATTGTTGAACATGGTCTTTATGTATTTACTGTTGCTGCAACTTCTATGACGTTTCATAGCAGGGAAATCTTATTCAGAATGCAGTGCAACATGCTGTAAATCGCAAACCAAGACCTCTACAATGGGCTCTACATTGTGAAACAGTTTGGTAACCAAGACTTGAGTTTTAACCTCTTATCAGAGAGACAAGGTGGCAGGTTGCCGCTGCAGCAGAAGTCACAGAGTTCAGAGAGTAGCTGCTGGACTAATAAGAAGTGCCAACTGCATTCGGGGCCCCAAAGTGAAGGTGTGGATGTCAGTGACAGTCAAACATAAACACAGATCACTCTTGGCTTGGTGGTCTAGCCGTGTGCTGGAGGGGTCAAGTTGCCCCCAACTCCTGTAGCGGGGCAAGAGGTTTTTACTGATTTATTCTGCAGCATTGTCTCTCACATAGACATGCACACCTGTCTTGTGCCTAACCAGGGTAGTAGGGGCAAATCCTGTCCAGAAAAATACTTTTTCTCTTTTACCCCTTCTCTCTCTCTATCGCTCCTCTACTTAGTGCTTATACACACATAACAGGATCTCTACCACTGGCTGTGTATGCAAACAGTGACCTTGATATGACTGGCTTATTGACAGAGTTAATAAGGCTGCATTACCCATAAAGGAACCATACTGCTAAATTATATTGGACCAAAGATGTCACTCTTGCCCCATCCCCTCTCTTTCTCTCACACTCCTTTTTTTCTCAAACATTCAGTTCGAATCAAATTTATTTATATAGCCGTTCTTACATCAGCTGATCTCTCAAAGTGCTGTACAGAAACCCAGCCTAAAATCCGAAACAGCAAGCATTGCAGGTGTAGAAGCACGGTGGCTAGGAAAAACTCCCTAGAAAGACCAAAACCTAGGAAGAAACCTAGAGAGGAACCAGGCTATGAGGGGTGGCCAGTCCTCTTCTGGCTGGGCCAGGTGGAGATTATAACAGAACATGGCCAAGATGTTCAAATGTTCATAAATGACCAACATGGTCAAATAATAATAATCACAGTAGTTGTCGAGGGTGCAGCAAGTCAGCACCTCAGGGGTAAATGTCAGTTGGCTTTTCATAGTCGATCATTAAGAGTATCTCTACCGCTCCTGCTGTCTCTAGAGAGTTGAAAACAGCAGGTCTGGGACAGGTAGCACGTCCGGTGAACAGGTCAGGGTTCCATAGCCGCAGGCAGAACAGTTGAAACTGGAGCAGCAGCACGGCCAGGTGGACTGGGGACAGCAAGGAGTCATCATGCCAGGTAGTCCTGAGGCATGGTCCTAGGGCTCAGGTCCTCCGAGAGAGAGAAAGAAAAAAAAAGAGAAAGAGAGAATTAGAGAGAGCATACTTAAATTCACACAGGACACCGGATAAGACAGGAGAAGTACTCCAGATATAACAACCTGACCCTAGCCCCCCGACACAAACTACTGCAGCATAAATACTGGAGGCTGAGACAGGAGGGGTCAGGAGACACTGTGGCCCCATCCGGTGATACCCCTGGACAGGGCCAAACAGGAAGGATATAACCCCACCCACTTTGCCAAAGCACAGCCCCCACACCACTAGAGGGATACCTTCAACCACCAACGTACCATCCTGAGACAAGGCCGAGTATAGCCCACAAAGATCAAAGTTCAGTGTCCACTCTCTCAAACTAACAGGATATTTGGTCAGTTCCCAGGGTCACAAGTCCTGCTTACTTAGCAGAAAATGCTAGTGGGAGAGAAAGTGTGTGTGAATAAGTGCATGTGCGTTTTTGAAGGTGTATGTGTGTGTGACTGCACTGTCGCTGTTGTTAAAGCCAATTTATGCTTGATCCGTCAATGGGATCGGATGCTCCTTATGGACGATGTGAAGCAATTGCGAAGCCTCCAGGGGCCAAATTGAGCTCCATACCGCGTTGCCATGCGCCTCCCAAATTTTGTAACAATGCAGATGGCTCCATATTGCTCAGCATTGACAAGTTTGGTTGGCGAGAGGTCCTGAATAAACATAAACTCACTTCCTTGACAACTTCACAACAGCTCTGCGCTGCTCCGACATCTGCCAATGCATCGCCTTTTAGAGGGTTTCACTCTGTTCAGGAGCAGCACTCGAGGCTGGCATTCTTTTCCTGGAGCCAAAGTTACGGGAAAGACGAGGTGTTTTGGACACTGAATACTCTGTCCTTCCTATCTTTCCAAAAATAACAATCTTACGCCCTGCACTTAAAGACAATTTATGCTTCATCTGAAAATGTGGTCGGAGGCTTCGTATGGAGAGTGGGACGCAATTGTGGAGCCTCCGGAGGCAAGCAGAGGCCAAATCGAGCTCCATACTGCATTCCTGTGCACCTCTCAAATTTTGTAACAATGCAGAGGGCTCCGTAGCTCCGCATTGACATAATTGGTTGAAGGTGGGTGGGGGCGGTACGTCCTGTATAAACACAAAATCACTTCCTTGACAACTTCTTTTACAATAGCTCTACTCCGCTAGAGCAAGAATTATGAAAGCCCTGACATCTGCAGAGGCTGCACCACAGTAAATGCTGAACTGCCACTTTGGATTAACCACGCAGCGCCTTTTAGTGTGAATTGGACATGGATGGTTGGTGAGCCACATGGTTGTTTTATTTTAGTCAAATCCATCTCTGACTTATGACCCCAGATGCCGTTTACAGAAGAAGGGAAAATCTCCCAGTCAGTCTTATCAGTTTCTTGATTACTGATCAACTCACTGTTATAAACTGACTGGGAATTTGTCTTGTGAAATCATTCAAGTCAACATGCTTCACATTAGTTACTGTTTAGAGATTGTCAGTAACCCAAGCAGACAGAAAAAAAGGCCATTATTATTTTTCATGCTTTTATTTTATTATAATTTGAAAAGACCTTGAGTGCCAACTGTCCAGGGACTGTGTTTTGGGACTTTCACACACCCACAACAACATACCTGGCATGTTGTAACAATACAGACATTACTCTGGCCTTCCTCTCTGGCTGCTACTGAAAACCCCTCTGCCTTGTCTACTGGCCAGTTTCAGATAGGGCAAGAGAGGGAGGGAGGGAAAGTGAAACTGGGTTAGGAGGTTGAGAGAGTGAGAAGGGGGAGTAAATCAGAGAAAGTAAGGGAGTGGGTAAAGCTGGTGGTGGAAGAGGGAACTGGTGAGAGAGATGGAATAATAGAGAGACAGAAGGAAGGAGAGGTAGAGAAAAGCCAGGGCTCATCTAAGCTAACTTGATTTCTGCTCCCAGTGCTAGTCGACAATCTAATAAGGAAGTACGAAACAAAACACTGGATTCAGTACTGCTCTCTTATCCCCTCTCTCTGTGCAAAGTGATGCAGTGAGCTCCGAATCACACAGAAAATAACAGAACCCAGTGATGGCAGAGATATGGAAGTGAATCATACGGCTGGTAAAAACAACGAGTGTCAGCTGAGCCCCTTCTCCCATGACCCGGGGCCCTGTGCAGCCAGTTCAGTTAGGGTTAGAGACCAGACCAGCCAGGTCCCCATTTTCACTTTTTTATAAATTAGATTTTGCTTCTTATGGCTGGGACTTCTTATGGCTGGGATCCCGTTAACGGGATCGATATGACAACAGCCAGTGAAAGTGCAGGGCGCTAAATTCAAAACAACAGAAATCTCATAATTAATATTCCTCAGACATACAAGTATTTTACACCATTTTAAAGATAAACTTGTTGTTAATCCCACCAAAGTGTCCGATTTCAAAAAGGCTTTATGAAGAAAGCAGAACATATCATTATGTTAGGTCAGCACCTATTCACAGAAAAACACAGCCATTTTTTCAGCCAAAGAGAGGAGTCTCAAAAAGCAGAAATAGAGATAAAATGAATCACTAATCTTTGATGATCTTCATCAGATGACACTCATAGGACTTCATGTTACACAATACATGTATGTTTTGTTCGATAAAGTTCATATTTATATCCAAAAATCTCAGTTTACATTGGCGCGTTATGTTCAGTAATGTTTATGTTCAGTAAAGCACACCATGCTATAATCTGAGTACAGTGCTCAGAGCCCAAACAAGCCATGAAGATATCCGCCATGTTGTGGAGTCAACAGATGTCAGAATAGCATTATAAATATTCACTTACCTTTGATGATCTTCATCAGAATGCACTCCCAGGAATCCCAGTTTCACAAATAAATGTTTGATTTGTTCCATAAAGTCCATCATTTATGTCCAAATACCTCATTTTTGTTTGCGCGTTCAGTACACAATCCAAACTCACGACGTGTGGGCAAGTCCATGCGAAAGTTCAGATGAAAAGTCATATTACAGTTCGTTGAAACATGTCAAAAGAAGTATAGAATCAATCTTTAGGATGTTTTTAACATAAATCCTCAATAATGTTCCAAACGGAGAATGTCTTCAGAAATGCAATGGAACGCAAGCTAACTCTCTCACATGAACGCGCCTGGTCAGCTGCCAGAGCCCTGACTCAAAGAGCCCTCATTCCCCCCTCCTTCACAGTAGAAGCATCAAACAAGGTTCTAAAGACTGTTGACATCTAGTGGAAGCCTTAGGAAGTGCAATATGACCAATATCCCACTGTATCTTTGATAGGCAAAGAGTTGAATTACCTACAAACCTCAGATTTCCCACTTCCTGGTTGGATTTTTTCTCAGGTTTTTGCCTGCCATATGAGTTCTGTTATACTCACAGACTTCATTCAAACAGGTTTAGAAACTTCAGAGTGTGTTCTATCCAAATATATTAATATGCATATTAATATGCATATCTTAGCTTCTGGGCCTGAGTAGCAGGCAGTTTACTCTGGGCACCTTATTCATCCAATCTACTCAATACTGCCCCCAGCCATAAGAAGTTCATTGAACCCTGAGTTGACCAGAGAAAACGGACCACTGTCCTATTACCACACACACACCTGCAGGTCAGGACCAAAGTTGGGGTCGATTAATGGTTGGACCGCAGTTTTCTGGAGGCATCTGGGGAGTGTCTTAGGTAATTATGTGTCTGAGACTGAGACAACACCTGTGTATCTGTTTGTAAAGAAATATAAGTCTCCATGTCCCTAAACCGAACTCATCATTTCACAACAAGCTGTAATCAATTACTGACTGATAAGTTGTAGTAGATCTGGAGGCCTTGCTGTGCATCTAGTTTCCTATCCAGGAGAAAGATTGCCATCTAGTGGATATTGACTGTATGTGACCATTAGGCCACAATGCACTGGACTGAAGTAGTCTTGTCAAATCTGGCTTTAATAGTTGCATTAAAATCTGAGGAATTTAGAACTTAAGAAAATAGTCTGATGCTGTTATATTAAGAGTGTTTATTAGACAAAAACATACAAGTGTCACAATAGTTAAATCATTACAAAATGACTGTTTTTGTGCATGTACAGTGTGTATGACAAACGAACATACATTACAAACTTAAGTAACAAAAGGTTACCCTAAAATCATTCTAATAAAATATCTTTGACATTTGGCCACGCAGAAGCTGACATGTAAAAACCACAATGGGGGACCCACAATGCTTTGCTAGTGTGCTTCCCTAAGCCGGTCCTGAAGGACCCCTATGCGCTCCAGAGTGGTGCAAAAGGCATCACTACAGTCACTGGTTCGATTCCAGGCTGTATCACATCTGTACGTGATTGGGAGTCCCATAGGGCGACGCACAATTGGCCCAGCGTCGTCCCGGTTTGGCTGGGGTAGGCCGTCATGACTTGCCTAGTTAAATAAATGTTAAATAAATAAAAGTGTGTGCAGGCTTTCATCTTCATATCACACTGATCAATGGGCATCACTTAAACATAATCAAGCACGGTTTGAGATTAACCTGTTCACAGAAGGATCCTCCAGATCCAGCTCTGATACATGTCGATAGCTATGTCTCCTAGGTGATATCATCTTTCTTCAGGCTGGTTCACAGTGTCTAGGTTTCTCTGAGCACCTGGAGGTTCTCCTGACTCACCCCTGCTCTCATCCCCCCCCCCCCCCCCCTCCCGTGAGGTGGTCTTAACGGGGGAGTAGGGCAGGGGTGTCACCCCGCTCCCCCTTAGCCCTGCTGTCTTTACAGGGAGAGGAGATACAGTATTATTAGACATATCAAAAAAGTCCCTCCCCAGTCCCCACTAATCCTCCTTCTCTCACTTCTCTTTCAGACCCAGAACATCCCCTTATTCCATTGTTACTCCCATCTCTCTTTTCGTCTTTGCGTTGTTATGTACATATTGTCTGCTAGTGTTTGTGGGGGGAGTGGGCTGGTGGTGCTTCATCATGTGGAGGACACTCTGCGTGTTAGCATGCACCGAGTGGCTGGGGATCGTCGACTGAGAAAGGGAGAGAGAGAACGATAGGGAGAGATGTGGTCAGTCACAGAGATGTTCTCTCAACAAACCTAATATTGATATACTTGCAGAGCAAAGTAAAATGAGGACGTACTGTTACAGCTACAAAGAGCAGTTTCTTTTTTGGGAAAGATGTTGGTGCTGGGGCCTCTTGCATCCCCAAATGAATTTTCTGGCGAGGACTAATTCAGACAATGTTATGTAGCACAAAATGACATTTTAATTGCATGTCATTAAGTTGTGGTTATTGCGGGTAGTACCCTGGAGGCGGTATTGGATTTCATCTTCTTTGGTTTGACCTCGTCAGAGACAAGTTGAGAGATTAACTTTCAATCTACTAATATAATATATGATGAATCAAATGGGCTTGGAACAGGGGCATATCTGAAATTATTCATTTATCAGTCTGACAAGAATTGAAAACACCTTTGTTCTTTGTCTCAGTCTGGATCTATAATTAAATCGAATTAAATTGGCACTTCAAGCAACTTTAGCAAAATATTTGGCCATGTAGAAAATTATGATTAATTCTATTTTCATACCTTCAGAAAGTTGTCAAAGCTGGAGCAGCCTGTTTGCAGATGTTGATGATGATGAGATGCAGAAAAAAATTGCAGATTTCTGCATGTGCCACACATGTTTTTTTTTGTGAGCTGTGTGTGTGTGTGTGTGTGTGTGTGTGTGTGTGTGTGTGTGTGTGTGTGTGTGTGTGTGTGTGTGTGTGTGTGTGTGTGTGTGTGTGTGTGTGTGTGTGTGTACATGTATAAAGAAACTAAATAACATGTCTGTCTGAACGGGACATCAGTCTGCACACGTCCCACTGTGGTACTCTCCCCATCACAGACTGAATGTTTTCACAAAGATTAGTCCAAATGATGAAAAACCTCAAACTATGATGTCATTCTCTCCATACCCTAGCTGAGGAATGCTCAACTCCGTTCTCTTATAACAGAGTTGAGTGTTCCTCAGCTATCCATATCATCGTGAAGGACTCTATATCTTCAAATAGAAAAATGCACATTTCTATATTCAAAGAGTTGTAGATGTTGGCACTGTTGCAAACAGTATTTTAAATGCATCTGTGTCACCTGATATATAGAATTGCTTGTCTGAACATTGTGTACTAACACAGTGGGGGGGGGGTGCACTTCTAAAATTGTGTTACTATACATTTCTAATAAACAAGGGGAAGGGGGCCCTCTGCTCAGCATCAATCACTATGTTTGCTGGGAGGTGTAGTTTGTTATTTCTCTTCATCCCATTTTTGAATGGGTCCGATTGCTAAAAGAAACAAACTTCCATGTTTCCCCTGCCGTGGGTAAGGGCCGCCTTTCACGATGACTATTGGCCAAAATCTGGATAGATCTGCCTATATTTGGTTACGGAGCAGACCAGTGGACATAAGTCTGCCAATCAAGTGTCAAATCAAGATGCTGCTTTTTTTAATATATTTTTTTAATGAACACAATACAATAAACAGAAAACAAATACATACAATAATAAACAAACAAATACAATAAACAGAAATATACAAACAAGAGTACATAAACCTAACAGACAGGGGTATTACATATCAAGATTCATTTTCAATGTGTTAAATACTTCCAAGTTGCTGCTCTGTAGTAATGAAATATGCTTGGGTGTCTCACTGCCGCATGAACTGTGGAAAATAATGTAAATGTACTAAGTATTTGTCAATGACACCGTTCGTTTGCAAGATGTACTGAAAGATGAGGCTACGGTATATAACTGCTGCTATGCTAAAATATATATTTGTGCTCTATAGGTGTTTGTAACCATTCACTGTTCATAAAAGGGTTGATACCGAGAGAGCAAGAAAAGATTGAATAGACCATTTGGCTAGCTAACCAACTGTAAACCATATACCACATGTTTACAACTAGCTAATGAAACCACTAAAACAATGGCTGTGTTATGGATACTGTTAGACCAGTGCCAAGCCTTTTGGAAGTACATAGGAAGCATGTTTTTTTTGTTTTTTTGCATGTTGAACAACACATTATAAGCTGCTAACGGACTGCAAAACCGCTAACGCTAGCTAGATTTGTACAGCTAGCTTGCTGTACTCTGCAGTAGTGCTACTGTAAAAGCAGGCTTCCATTGTTGGCATTAACTTTCTGGTTTACAAACGACTGGCTTTCGCACAGAGTGTTCAGAAAAGTGTTCTGCATTGTCCATTGATATGCATTGTTGTTCATTCCCTCTCAGCTTTAGACACATATCTTGACAATGCAAACAATGTCCTTTTTATTCAATCAAAATGTGTTCTTTTCTTTTGCATAATAGGGGGAAACCCTCTAGCCACATTGTTCAGGTTTTGACATATTTGTCAAGAACTTTCATAAATTATTGTACTAACTGCTGTCTATTGAATGCATTTGGTGGTAGGCTATAGATAAAATATTTTAGCATCTATGAGTATTTGACAACGGTTGGCATTTCATGCACTTCCAGTGGTGGAAAAAGTACCCAATTGTCAAACTTGGGGAAAGTATAGATGCCTTAATAGAAAGTTACTCAAGCAAAAGTTAAAGTCACCCAGTAAAATATTACTTGAGTATTAGTCCAAAAGCCACGGCCAGATGGGACGCGCTGGGCAGCCGTGACGCGAGATCCAGAGACACGGCAATGGAGCACATCAGCCAGGAGGTGATGCAGAGTGGAGAGTATAGGACCCATACCAGCCGCTGTTCCCTCTCCTCCAGCTACCGTAGGTCACCCCACCAGCGACCTGAATGACATCCTGGCCCGTCTACTCATGCTGTCCAAGCAGTGCCCCTTCGATGATGTCAGAGGGTGTTGCTTTTGGCTGCTACGGAATGTTCAGGTAGGAGAACACGCATTGCAAGGCCGACAGATGTGGTGCTGCTCTGATGCGGCAGCGGCTGTACCACTACTGTTGCCAATGATGCAGTTGTTCGTGGTGTTCTACGTCCCAGTCTGTTTTCTAAAGTGTTAGTCTACATCATATTTCTGTTTATAAAATGGAGATTACTATACACTATCATAATGCTGAAGGGGCTCCTGGCAACTGTATTATTGACTACTGAACATGGTCAATAACTATGTAACCAGCAAAGCACTAAAGGAAAATGACAATAACCTAATCTCTGATCTTGACCCTATCTCCTGTTTTCTGTCTTAATTATACCGGTCGTTTAAAAACTATAAATAACAGCATCAGTGCATAGGGAAACTTTGCCGTGTTAATCATCATAGAGGTGTCTTTGACTATTATAAATATTGCCATTTGTTGCATGCATGGGAAAATAGGTTAAACAATGCACGCTATAGAATAGGCCCTAAATGATTTGTAATTTAACATAAGTTGGTGTACAGAGCCTGTATCCTCTCCAGATAAAAGTGTCATCTGTCTACAAGAACAAACCATCAGAACAGCTCATGACGATATGGCTCAGGATTATATTCATTATAGACAAAACCCTGTTAGGTTCCAGGATTAATTCATGTTTGTGTCTAAAAGTGTATCCGGGTGACAGAGAGAGCAAAAGGGCGAGGGTCAAAGAGAAAGCTGCTTTGTGGTTTAACAATGTGCCACTGAGGGTATGCACCACCGTCTAGCATTTCCAAATTATGTTAAGCTGCCATTGTTGAGTGCTTGCCAAAGGTTGCATTTATGAGCCCTGCACATCTGTCCCTCAGCATCCCTGTGCTCTGGTCCCACAGAGGTTCAGGCGGATGGACCTCTGATTCTGGCGGATCTGAAGATTAAGAGAAAATCTTGGAGAGCACATGGCAGGCAGTCCGGCTAGTCTAATCACACAGCTACCCCCCTCCAACAATATTCTCCAATGTGAGGGTTTCCTGTTTAGTGAGAAGAATCCTTCTGTAATACCCCTGTAGTTAACAACCCAGGGATTATATCAATGACCTTTGAATAATGTAGTTTCCTTTCAAGCATGAAGTGGAATAATGTCTTAAAGCCTGAGAGAATATTGGGTTATGTGTTTGTAAATGGAGGCTATTTTTTAAAATAGAAATAGCTTCTCTCGTTCAGATACATCCTAAAATACAATCTGCATTTTACAGAATTGCCCATGACATAAAATAAGCAGCTGTCGTGTGGCTATATTTTCCGAGGAGGCAGCCTCTGAATATGTAGGACAGTGTTGACAGTTGCAGTGAAAGGAGTGGGCTCATATTTTTCTGGTGTTGTGTTCTGTACTGGAGACTGCTGGGGGTGAAGGGTTAGGGGAGCATGGTCCAAATATGTCTGCGGGATAGTAGGGCTGGGCAGGGGGGTCGAGTTCTACAAGCCGTCGCTGTATAGGGGGTTCAGAGAGGTCAACGCTCTGAGGTCAGAACAGCTCACCCTGGCAACATAAGCAACAGCGGTCAGAAGGTCACCCTGGTCTTGTTAGCATTGTGCTTTCATTAGAGGTTGAGTCGATGAATGTAGGAGCACAGCTTCTTTACAGACACACACACAAAGTAAAACAAGGCAACAGTAAACATGTAATCCCCCACGACTAATCGGCCATTCAGTGTCATTTTAATTTCGCATCTCCATGGCAAGATGCATCATTCACCCATGTTTCGTCAAAATCGGGCCAGTGGTGTCTGTGATATTGTGTGTGACTAACATACAATTTCATTATTGGGAACAATAAATGATCATCTGTTTTAACATGTTCTTTAGTTCCTATTATCTACATGAGCTTCTAAACAGACAGATGGGACACATTTTGGATCTGATCAGAAGAAGCCAGACTCATTGCCACAAGTTTGTAAAAATGACACTGTAATTAAAAGTATTTTGTAATCTATCATACAATGCTAGTAGGAAAAGCCTTCTAGGGAGGAAGTGTTATTAGCTTAAAGCTTTTCATTTTTTTTTTTTTACATATACACTGAACAAAAATAACTGCTCTGCTCTGCCTGCTGTTATGGAACCCCTACCTGTCCCAGACCTGCTGCTTTCAACTCTTAATGATCGGCTATGAAAAGCCAACTGACTTTTATTCCTGATTATTATTTGACCAAGCTTGTCATTTATGAACATTTTGAAAATCTTGGCTCTCTCTAATTTTCTCCTTCTCTCTTTCTTTCTCTCTCTCGGAGGACCTGAGCCCTAGGACCATACGTCAGGACTACCGGGCATGATGACTCCTTGCTGTCCCCAGTCCACCTGGCCTTGCTGCTATTCCAGTTTCAACTGTTCTGCCTGCGGTTATGGAACCGCCACCTGTCCCAGACCTGCTGTTTTCAACTCTTAATGATCGGCTATGAAAAGCCAACTGAAAATTATTCATGATTATTATTTGACCATGCTTGTCACTTATGAACATTTTGAACATCTTGGCATAGTTCTGTTATAATCTCCACCCGGCACAGCCAGAAGAGGACTGGCCACCCCTCATAGCCTGGTTCCTCTCTAGGTTTCTTCCTAGGTTTTGGCCTTTCTAGGGAGTTTTTCCTAGCCACCGTGCTTCTACACCTGCATTGCTTGCTGTTTGGGGTTTTAGGCTGGGTTTCTGTACAGCACTTCGAGATATTAGCTGATGTACGAAGGGCTATATAAAATAAACTTGATTGATTGATTGATTGATTGAAATATAAATGCAACATGTAAAGTGTTGGTCCCATGTTCCATGAACTGAAAAATAAAAAATAATTGTGTTTGCCACATGCACCGAATACAAAAGGTCTTGAAGTCTTGAAGGAGTGCGCTTAGTGGGACTATCATCTGTTTTTCAACAGGGAAATGACCCAAAAAACACCTCCAGGTTTTGTAAGGGCTATTTGACCGAGAAGGAGAGTGATGGTGCTGCATCAGATGACCTGGCCTCCACAATCCCCGACCTCAACCAAATTGAGATGGTTCGGGATGAGTCGGACCGCAGAGTGAAGGAAAAGCAATCAACAAATACTCAGCATATGTGGGAACTCCTTCAAGACTGTTGGAAAAGCATTCCTCGTGAAGCTGGTTGAGAGAATGCCAAGAGTGTGCAAAGCTGTCATCAAGGCAAAGGTTGGCTACTTTGAAGAATCTCAAATATACAATATATTTAGATTTTTTAACACACTTTTGGTTAATACATGATTCCATATGTGTTATTTCATAGTTTTGATATCTTCACAATTTTTCTACAAAGTAGCAAATAGTAGAAAATAAAAAAAACTCTTCAATGAGTAGGCGTCCAAACGTTTGACTGGTACTGTATATATTTTGTTGTCTATCTATCATAAAGGAAGAAATGTTGCTTACTTGTTGAGCAAAATCAAAGCTGTAATGCATCCTGATGTCTTTGGTTGGTGGTTCAGTAGGGCCCCCCAGAGACAACTGCTGGTCTTGACAGGTGGTCTTACAGTCAGCAACCATCGTCTGGTAGACCCCAAGCATGACCCCAAGCATACTTCCAAAGTTGTGGCAAAATGCCTTAAGGACAACAAAGTCAAGGTATTGGAGTGGCCATCACAAAGGCCTGACCTCAATCCTATAGAAAATTTGTGGGCAGAACTGAAAAAGTGTGTGCGAGCAAGGAGGACTACAAACCTGACAGTTACACCAGTTCTGTCAGGAGGAATGGGCCAAAATTCCCTCAATATATTGTGGGAAGCTTGTGGAAGGCTACCTGAAACATTTGACCCAAGTTAAACAATTTAAAGGCAATGCTACCAAATACTAAATTGAGCGTATGTAAACTTCTGACCCACTTCGAATGTGATGAATGAAAATAAAAAGCTTAAATAAATAATTCTCTCTACTATTATTCTGACATTTCACATTCTTAAAATAAATTGGTGATCCTAACTGACCTAAGACGGGGAATTTGTCAGGAATTGTGAAAAACTGAGTTTAAATGTATTTGGCTAAGGTGTATGTAAACTTCCGACTTCAACTCTAGCTAGCTAGCTAAACAATGAACCATAATCCCAATCTAGATATGTTCAAAGTTAGTTAGTTAGCTAGCTAACATTAGGCTATAACTAGCAATGCAAATGGATTTCTGAGATAATAGTACTACACAGATCGTACACGTAATGTTACCTAGCGAGCCAGCCACTTAATGTCAACTAGCTAACAGTAAGCTTTAATTTACAATGAAAACAACTTTCGGACAAAATTATAAACGTATAATATCTGAAACTGTAGCTCGACTCTAACCTGTCCGTATACATGGATAAACGCTTCACGACAGACTGCAACCCCTTTTATTAAAAAAGACATCCTTTGTCGTTTCTGTTTGTTTGTACAGCTTGCTTGGCCCGTTGTGTCAAGTCACTCTGGTTCACACTGACCATGTGCAATGCCATGAGAATCATCAGATCTTTCTCCCTCTGTCACGGATTCCATGGTTGCCCTTAGTTTAAGATGTAATCCAGAGACAGGTATTCTCTTTTCAACTCCCTCTGAATTTGCAATCAAAAGCCAGAATTGTATTAATCTCCTTATCATGCTCTGCTTCTACCAGATATTCCACTGATTTCAAAACTCGGTCATCTTCTTCCATGACAACAATACTGTTGATTGCCGTTTCTTCCCAGTCACTGCGATCAGAAGACTCTTCTTCAATTAAAATGTTTTAACCTAAGTCAGGGATTTCCTCATCGTCTGATTCATTTTCAGAGTCAGAGAGAGTCAGCATGCTACAATCATCCTCCTGAAAGTAGTCCATCACAACTTTTTCCCACTGACCTTTGTTGATAGCGCCTGATAAATTCAGGGCACCAATGTTATTGAGCGCAGTAGCAACATATTTGCAGTTCTCCATGCTAATGTTATATCTTTCGAAGATTTTATAGACAGAACATGCTACACGGCAGACCAATCCGAAACTCATCTCTCGGCATGTCCAGCCCATTCATTATCTCCGCCAATCATGGCTAGCTGGAAGGTTCCTTTCTTTTTCTGTGGCAAAACCAACTAGACTCATAATTTAACAAATGTATTTGTATTTACAGATGGCATACAAGTTTGTTATTAAGGCACATGTGATTGGCTGAGATAATGAGTGGGCTGGACATGCCGAGAGAGGAGTTTGGATTGGTTTGCCATATTGAAGACTGCTGTCTATTTGAGCTCGTCAGTCTATGTTGGTAATCGTGTCGAACGCAGCTTTTAAAAAAATGTATTGTGTAGTGGAGCTCCATAAGTGTTGCTCTCCGCTTTCTGGAGGATCAAGTTTTGAAATCAGTGGAATTTGAGTATGATAGCTAAAGAGATGGAGAAAACACCTGTCTCTGGATTACATCTTCAAACTAAAGGCAACCGTGGTATGGCATTCCTGACAGGGAGATGCGTCCATCATGCATGATGATGTAGACAGGTAAGATAGTCTAGCGTTAGCGAGCTACATTTTCAGATATTACACATTTCTAATTTTGACAAAAAGGGTTTTCATGGCCTCCCGGGTGGCGCAGTGGTCTAAGGCTGTGCCACCAGAGATTCTGGGTTCGAGCCCAGGCTCTGCCGCAGCCGACCGGGAGGCTCATGGGGCGAGGCACAATTGTCCGTGTTAGGGAGGGTTTGGCCGGCAGGGATATCCTTGTCTCATCGCGCACTAGTGACTCCTGTGGTGGGCTGAGCGCAGTGCACGCTGAACAGGTCGCTAGGTGTACGGTGTTTCCTCTGACACATTGGTGCGGCTGGCTTCCGGGTTGGATGTGCTTTGTGTCAAGAAGCAGTGCGGCTTGGTTGGGTTGTGTTTCGGAGGACGCATGGCTCTCGACCTTCGCCTCTCCCGAGTCCGTACGGGAGTTGCAGCGATGAGACAAGAAAAGAAAACGGCTCTGGGAAACAAATAATAACGTCAGCTAGGGAGCCAGCCAGCTAACGTTAGCTAGCTAACAGTACACTTTAGCTTGAAATGAAAAACTTTTTTTCTTTACCCCTTTTTCTCCCCAATTTCGTAGTATCCAATTGGTAGTAAAAAATGTCTTGTCTTGACTGGCTCCCTAGCGGACATTATTATTCGTTTCCCAGTGCTGTTTGATTTTCTAGTTAGAGCCTAATGTTAGGCATTGTTGGCACTTTGTTCATTGTTGTTTAACTAGCTAACTTTTGCTGGCTGGATCGTTAGCTAACGTTACGTGACGTGTGTAAAAAAGCGTAAGGAAATTGTTGCCAGCAGAGCTGGTTAGGCTGTTTACATGTTATCCAGAGGTAAACAAATCATCGGTCAGTGTGTCAAGTGTGCGCTCCGAGAGCGAAACGAGATGGGTGGGTCTAAAGCTTAGGGTGAGGGTGTGAACGATGCTGAATGGGGGTAGACAAAGAAGAGCTCTTCACTAGATACCAAAATATTCAAAGGCAAATTTCTCAGAAGTGAGTTTATAAGTTTAATTACTTTCCCATTGTTCCTCAAATGCAGTGTATGATATACCATTGTGTAGCTCTGAGTCTCTACTTTTATCCAATGTGAAAAACACAATTTCACATTTCGCTACATAAGACCGAATCCAGCTGGTGAGTCACAAATATTCCAGAAGGCCTTTCTGCCAAAAAACGCATTTTGGTAAAAATGTTGAATAAACGTTAAAATGCCTCTCCTGTGAAGTCGTGACTTGCGACATACTTCTAGTTTCCTGAAATGTGTCCCATATTTTCTTATTGTATCAATAAAGAGAAATGGAGAGAAAAGAAGCCTGCGGTCTGGGACTCTGGGCAGATCTCCTGGATTATGGCGATTGCTCAAACGAGGTCAGACAAATTACATGGTGGGGGGAGAGAGTATTAAGGCAGCGCAGCGACCTTTGGCACAGAGATGCTCTCTCTGTGTATGGAGAATGTGATAGTGATATAACGCCCTGGATTTACAGCTGGCTGTCTGCAGGGCCTGTGTAGTAGCAGGACTGAGGGGTTTGGGCCGCCTGGCCTGTGGGAGATTGGTCTGTTTCTCAGGATGCCAGCAGACTGAGTGGGTTGGGTCTATGGGAGACATGTCATCAGATCATCTGACAGATGAACTGTACCTGCATGCGGAAAGCTTTTTGTTGTATGCTGAAATGTGTTCATGTTAACCAACCATCTCCAAATAAGTGTGTGTTTTTCACATCCTATGCTCCCGTCCCATGCCTAGACCTATATTTTGAACATGCGTTAGGGGCACCGCCTCACACATAAACTCCAACCACCCAAAGACAGACTCCTCCCGAGTCACACAATGCTCAGTGCAGACTGCTGAGAGGGAGTGGGGAAGTGTGGGAAGTGTGGAACTAGGTCAGAGTCAACCCCATTGGAAGCTTTATGGAAATTATAAACTCTTCTTATCCACTACATACAAGCACAGGGGTGAGCATTTTGTTTATTGCCCAAGCACTACACTGTTGATTCAAATAATCCAAGCTTGATGATGATTAGTTGATTATTTGAATCAGCTGTCTAGTGTTAGGGCAAAAAACAAAACGTTTTTTGGTGTAACGATGTTCGTCTGAGGAAGAAGGAGTAGACCAAAGCGCAGCGTGGTACGTGTTCATGATGTTTATTAATAACCTGAACACTGAAACAAAAAACAAAAGTGGAACAAACCGCAACAGTTCTGTCAGGTACTCACACAAAACAGAAAACAACTACCCACAAAACCAACATGGAAAATGGCAACCTAAATAGGCTCCCCAATCAGAGACAACGAGAAACAGCTGTCTCTGATTGGGAACCAATTCAGGCCACCATAAACCAACATACCCCTAGACCATACAAAATCCCCATAGAAAAACAAAAACCTGACCTAACCAAAAAAGTAAGAAAACAAATATAACTAAAGTCAGGGCGTGACATTTGGGGTCTGTATTTGGGGTCCCCAGAACCGAGTTTGGGAAAAGCTGTCTCACTGTAATAATAGACGGGTGTATACTGTATGCATTTCTAAATGTAGGGTTGTTTTTATTCCTCTCAATGGTTAGCCAAAGTGCATTTTATACTGGCGTAGAGGGAGGGAGGATGAGGTGGGTGGATGGGGTGTTGCTATGGTACCAGTGGCAGGAGGGGCATTATAGGGTGTCCAGTTGGTACCATTTACCAAGGGGCTGGCCTGGGCTTATTTCTGGAAGAGATATTCAAAAACAAGGGAAAGATAGCGGGCTAGAAAGTGGGAGAGAAGGAATGGAAAGGAGAGAATAAAATATTATGTTCAAATGGAAGAAGACCTAGAATTTGAAAAAAAGGAGAGGTGGGGGGGGGGGGGGGTGACAGTGTTAACGGCACACTGACTGTAATGCCTTTCTCTCTGTATTCAGTCAGCAACCTCCAGTGGAAAACTACCAGCACCCCACAAGTGCAGTGCAGTGCACACCCCTCTCTGACCCACACCCTGAGAAAGAGATGGAGAGATGGGAGGGGAATGAAAGAAGGATACAGAGAGAGATCGAGGTAGACTGAAAGGCATGGAGAAAGAAAGCCCATTAGAAACACACACACACACACACACACACACACACACACACACACACACACACACACACACACACACACACACACACACACACACACACTTTTTTTCCGCACTATTGGTTAGAGCCTGTAAGTAAGCATTTCACTGTAAGGTCTACACCTGTTGTATTCGGCGCACGTGACAAATAGACTTTGATTTGATTTGAAATATATTTGAGATTCTTGAAAGTAGCCGCCCTTTGCTTTGATGACAGCTTTGCACACTCTTGGCATTCTCTCAACCAGCTTCACCTGGAATGCTTTTCCAACAGTCTTGAAGGAGTTCCCACATATATCGCTGCAGAATGCTGTGGTAGCCATGCTGGTTAAATGTGCCTTGAATTCTAAATAAATCAGTCAGTGTCAACAGCAAAGCACCCCACACCATCACACCTCCTCCATGCGTCACGGTGCGAACCACACATGCAGAGATCATCCTTTCACCTACTCTGCGTCTCACATAGACATGGCGGTTGGAACCAGAAATCGCAAATTTGTACTCATCAGACCAAAGAATAGATTTCCACCGGTCTAATGTCCATTGCTCGTGTTTCTTGGTCCAAGCTGTCATCAAGGCAAAGGGTGGCTACTTTAAAGAATCTCAAATATAAAACATATTTTGAATTGTTTAACACTTTTTGGTTACTACATAATTCCATATGTGTTATTTCATAGTTTTGAAATATTCACTATTATTCTACAATGTATAAAATAGTAAAAATAAAGAAAAACCCTTGAATGAGTAGGTGTGTCCAAACTTTTGACTGGTACTGTATATTATTATTATTATTATTTAAAAATATATTTTTTATTTTTAAATAAAGGTTAAAGCCCTCAACCTCCTATCTCAGAACACCATCCGGTTTTGATTTCTATTGTCCATATATTTTTCTACTGTGATGTGGTGTGGTGTTGCAATCAATTGCATTTACCACAGGTGGAGTCTAATCATGTTGTAGAAACATCTCAAGGATCATCAATGTAAACAGGATGCACCTGAGCTCAATGTCAAGTCTCATAGCAAAGGGTCTGAATACTTATGTAAGTAAGGTATTAAAGTTTTTTATGTTTAATACATTTGCAAACATTTCTAAAAAACGGTTTTCGCTTTGTCATTATGGGGTATGGTGTGGAGATGAATGAGAATTTTAATTTAATTTAATCCATTTTAGAATAAGTCTGTAACGTAACAAAATGTGTTTAAAAGTCAAGGGGTCTGAATACTTTCCGAATGCACTGTATGTGGCATTGTGTAACAAAACTGCACATTTTAAAGTGTCCTTTTGTTGTCCCCAGCACAAGGTGCAGTCAGCTTCTTGATATATGACACCTGTCAGGTGGATAGATTATCTTGGCAAAGGAGAAATGCTCACTAACAGGGATATATAAATGTGTCCACAAAATTGAAGAAAAATAAGCTTTTTGTGCGTATGGAAAACTTCCGGGATTTTTTATTTCTGCTCATGAAACATGGAACCAACACTTTACATGTTGCTTTTATATATTTTTTCAGTGTAGTTGTACAGCATTCTGACAGTACAGTCCATAAGCACACACACACACACACACACACACACACACACACACACACACACACACACACACACACACACACACACACACACACACACACACACACACACACACACACAGGTAAATAAGGTATTTATGTTTTTTTTATACATTTGCAAACATTTCTACAAACCTGTTTTAGATTTTTTCAATATAGGGTATTTTGTGTAGATTGAGGAAAAATTTTATTTAATCAATTTTAGAATAAGGCTGTAAACGTAACAAATTGTGGAAGAATGGGTCTGAATACTTTCCAAATGCACTGTATATACTGTATATACTGTAGCATTCTGATGGTTGCAATTTTGTATTATAATTTAAATAGAAAAACTCAAAGTATTGAATCCGGCATCGTTTTATGTACACTGCTCAAAAAAATAAAGGGAACACTTAAACAACACAATGTAACTCCAAGTCAATCACACTTCTGTGAAATCAAACTGTCCACTTAGGAAGCAACACTGATTGACAATAAATTTCACATGCTGTTGTGCAAATGGAATAGACAACAGGTGGAAATTATAGGCAATTAGCAAGACACCCCCAATAAAGGAGTGGTTCTGCAGGTGGTGACCACAGACCACTTCTCAGTTCCTATGCTTCCTGGCTGATGTTTTGGTCACTTTTGAATGCTGGCGGTGCTCTCACTCTAGTGGTAGCATGAGACGGAGTCTACAACTCACACAAGTGGCTCGGGTAGTGCAGCTCATCCAGGATGGCACATCAATGCGAGCTGTGGCAAGAAGGTTTGCTGTGTCTGTCAGCGTAGTGTCCAGAGCATGGAGGCGCTACCAGGAGACAGGCCAGTACATCAGGAGACGTGGAGGAGGCCGTAGGAGGGCAACAACCCAGCAGCAGGACCGCTACCTCCGCCTTTGTGCAAGGAGGAGCACTGCCAGAGCCCTGCAAAATGACCTCCAGCAGGCCACAAATGTGCATGTGTCTGCTCAAACGGTCAGAAACAGACTCCATGAGGGTGGTATGAGGGCCCGACGTCCACAGGTGGGGGTTGTACTTACAGCCCAACACCGTGCAGGACGTTTGGCATTTGCCAGAGAACACCAAGATTGGCAAATTCGCCACTGGCGCCCTGTGCTCTTCACAGATGAAAGCAGGTTCACACGCACATGTGACAGACGTGACAGAGTCTGGAGACGCCGTGGAGAACGTTCTGCTGCCTGCAACATCCTCCAGCATGACCGGTTTGGCGGTGGGTCAGTAATGGTGTGGGGTGTGCTCGCCAGAGGTAGCCTGACTGCCATTAGGTACCGAGATGAGATCCTCAGACCCCTTGTGAGACCATATGCTGGTGCGGTTGGCCCTGGGTTCCTCCTAATGCAAGACAATGCTAGACCTTATGTGGCTGGAGTGTGTCAGCAGTTCCTGCAAGAGGAAGGCATTGATGCTATGGACTGGCCCGCCCGTTCCCCAGACCTGAATCCAATTGAGCACATCTGGGACATCATGTCTCGCTCCATCCACCAACGCCACGTTGCACCACAGACTGTCCAGGAGTTGGCGGATGCTTTAGTCCAGGTCTGGGAGGAGATCCCTCAGGAGACCATCTGCCACCTCATCAGGAGCATGCCCAGGCGTTGTAGGGAGGTCATACAGACACGTGGAGGCCACACACACTACTGAGCCTCATTTTGACTTGTTTTAAGGACATTACATCAAAGTTGGATCAGCCTGTAGTGTGGTTTTCCACTTTAATTTTGAGTGTGACTCCAAATCCAGACCTCCATGGGTTGATACATTTGATTTCCATTGATCCTTTTTGTGTGATTTTGTTGTCAGCACATTCAACTGTAACTATGTAAAAAGTATTTAATAAGAATATTTCATTCATTCAGATCTAGGATGTGTTATTTTAGTGTTCCCTTTATTTTTTGAGCAGTGTATAAGTTCATAACCATGTGCCATGGAATCGGTACATTGAAAAACTCTTCCTAACGATTTTGCAAACTGTATGGCACAACTGTCCATTTTTTGTTGGTCCTTAAATTAAACTGGTATATTGTTTTCTTTGACCGATTTTGGTCTTTAATGCAGGGCCGACAGACAAGTTCCTTACTTTCTCCCCTTTCCACTTGCCTCTTCCATTTTTGTGGTAATTTTCATTTTCAAATAACCAAAAGTGAGAGGTTGTAATCTGAATAAATGGAAAAAGGCCATTCTTGAAAACTGGGTGAGCCATTCCTACTAATCTGCTAGAGAACCAGTTCCTTTCTACCCCCACCAAATTTCATAGTTGGACTATGCATTCGGGCAGGTAGCGTTCTCCTGACATCCGCCAAACCCAGATTCATCGTACTGCCAGATGGTGAAGCGTGATTCATCACTCCAGAGAACGCGTTTCCACTGCTCCAGAGTCCAATGGCGGCGAGCTTTACACCATTCAAGCCGATGCTTGGTATTGCACATGGTGATCTTAGGCTTGTGTGCAGCTGCTCGGCCATGGAAACCCATTTTATGATGCTCCCGACAAAACAGTTATTGTGCTGACATTGCTTCCAGAGGCAGTTTGGAACTCGGTAGTGAGTGTTGCAACCGAGGGACAGGCGTTCTGTGAGCTTGTGTGGTCTACTACTTCACGGCTGAGCCGCTGTTGCTCCTAGACGTTTCCACTTCACAATAACAGCACTTACAGTTGACCGGGGCAGCTCTAGTAGGGCAGAAATTTGACAAACTGACTTGTTGGAAAGGTGGCATGCTATAACGGTGCCACGTTGAAAGTCACTGAGCTCTGCAGTAAGGCTATTCTACTGCCACTGTTTGTCTATGGAGATTACATGGTTGTGTGCTCGATTTTATACACCTGTTAGCAACAGGTGTGGCTGAAATAGCCGAATCCACTCATTTGAAGTGGTGTCCACATACTTTTGTGTGTGTATGTGTGTGTACCTTTTCACTGTATTTCAAACTCCACATTGTATTCTTTAGGCAACCTAACCACCATAATCTTTAGGCTTACGTCACTGCAATAATGTTCAGAATAAACAAGGCTGTTATTATATCCGTGCACTACAGGGCGCCAGACTTCCACGCTTTACCCCCTTGCTTTGGCCTCTTGCGCTTCAAGAAAATAATTTCCCATGCACTGAACTGAATGCAAGCAATGCCTGTGCATGGATTACACTTTTTTCCGCCTGCCCTGGCCAAGCAACAAACATCCCGTGTGTGTCTGTTTCTCTCAATTAAATTCAAAGGGCTTTATTGGCAGGGGAAACAAATATATGTTTACATTGCCAAAGCAAGTGAAATGAACAGTACACATTACTCACTAAAGTGTCAAAGGAATAGACACATTCCAAATGCCATTATGGATATGTACAATGTTATAATGATGTGCAAATAGTTAAAGTACAAAAGGGAAAATAAACATACATATGGGTTGTATTTACAATGGTGTTTGTTCTTCAGTGGTTGCCCTTTTCTTATGGCAACAGGTCACACATCTTGCTGCTGTGAAAGCACACTGTTGTATTTCACCCAATAGATATGGGAGTTTATCCAAGTTGGATTTGTTTTCAAATTCTTTGGAGGTCTGTGTAATATGAGGGAACTATGTGCCTCTTATATGGTCATACATTTGGCAGGAGGTTACGAAGTGCAGTTCAATTTCCACCCAATTTTGTGGCCAGTGTGCACATAGCCTGTCTTCTCTTGCGAGCCAGGTCTGCCTACAGCGGCTGCTCTCAATAGCAAAGCTATGCTCACTGAGTTTGTACATAGTCAAAGCTTTCCTTACTTTTAGGTCCATCACAGTGGTCAGGTATTCTGCCATTGTGTACTCTCTGTTTAGGGCCAAATGGCATTATAGTTTGCTCTGTTTTTTGGTAATTTTTTCCCAATGTGTCAAGTAATTTATCATTTTATTTTGACATGATTTGGTTTGGTCTAATTGTGTTTCTGTTGCGGTCCTGGGGCTCTTTGTGGTCTGTTTGTGAACAGAGCCCCAGAACCAGCTTGCTTAGGGGACTATTCTCTAGGTTAATCTCTCTGTAGGTGATGGCTTTGTTATGGAAGGTTTGGTTTAACGGCTCTTTTCTGGATTTTGATCATTAGCAGGTATCGGCATAATTCTGCTCTGCATGCATTATTTGGTGTTTTTTACATTGTACACAGAGGATGCTTTTGCAGAATTCTGCATTCTGTCTCAATTTGGTGTTTGTCACATTTTCTAATTCTTGATTGATGAGTGGACCCCAGACCTCACAACCATATTGGGTAATGGGTTCTATAACTGATTTAATGTATTTTTAACCAGATCCTAATTGGGATGTTGAATTAAATGTTACTTTTGATGGCGTAGAAAGCCATTCTTGCCTTGTCTCTCAGATCTTAGACAGCTTTGTGGAAGTTACCTGTGGTGCTGATGTTTAGGCCAATGTAGGTATATATATATATATATATGCCCTAGGGCAACAGTGTCCAGATGGAATTTGTATTTGTGTTCCTGGATCTTTTTTAAAACACCATTATTTTTTTATTACTGACATTGACTGTCAGGGCCCAGGTCTTACAAGATCTAGGTGCTACTGTAGACCCTCCTTGGTTGAGGACAAAAGCACCATATCATCAGTAAACATTTGACTTCAGATTCTCTCTATCTTGCTCGCTCTTTTGGTATGTGTACAGTATCTTTTTCCGTCTTGTATAACATGCAGGATTGAGAGGCATCTAAAGGATCAGGGGACATTGTGGAAAAGCATGAATAGGCCAATGGCAGGTCTCCAGACCCCATTCTGATGTAGGCTGTGTTGGGTAACAACTCCAAGGCCTCAGTCTGGGATATATTTTAGTTCTTGTTCGAGAGCTGTTGGGTCTTGGTGTTAAATATTTGGGTTTTTCCTTGATTTTCTTGTTTGTGTTGATGACATCCCTGCATATGTGGTGTCCCTAGATGGTGTGCAGCTTGATTGTAAATCTGGTACCTGGTTTATGATATAACGTTTAGGCTGGGGGTTATTTGGGGCTTATTTTTCTTTGGTCCTGTTCTAAGTCTAGTTCAAGTGTTCAAAGTGATTCTGGTGTGCTGTAGGGGTTGTGTTTGGACCCAGGAGATCCCACACTTTGAGGCTAGGGATAATGCGGTTTCAGACACTTTGTGTTGTGTTAGGCTAGGTTGTTACATTGTGTAGAGTTTCGTTAAGCCCACCTCATTGCATTGTGTTAGACTGGTTGAAGCTGTGGTGACAGTGTTATTTCAGTGTGTGTGGTTACTGTGGCATTGTTGCAGGCTCGGTGTGGTGTCGTTGTGGGGGTATTGTGTGGTCTCCTTTGGAGCATTGTCTCAGGCCCGTGTGCATGTGGTGATGTTTATGCTGGAGGGACCAGATTGTCATGATAGTGACACCCCTGACCCCTGGTCACCACTCCCACTTCCCACTTCCCACTGCCCTACACTGCTCTGCTAGACCTTTCTGTGTGGAGACTTATGTATAGGCTACCGCTGTGTCTGTTTGTTAACATGCATAGAGCTGGTTTCCCAGAATCCATTGAACATGCTTACTTAGTCCAAGACTATATCAGGAATCAAGGTAAGACCCAGATGCAGACACGTTGAATAAACAATGGTTTAATAGTCCGAGGGGCAGGCAAGAGACAGGTCAAGGCAGGCAGGGGTCAATAATCCAGAGATGGGGCAAGGGTACCGGTCAGCAGGCAGGCTCAGGGTCAGGGGCAGGCAGAGTGGTCAGGCAGGCGGTACAGAGACGGGACAGGCGAGGGCCAAAACCAGGAGGGCAAGGAAAAAGAGAAGCTGGGGAACAACAGGAGCTGACAGGACAAAGCCTTAATATGTGTGGTGTTTTTGTGTTTCGCCTCCTGCCTTTTGGGGGTGTTTGTTGTTTGGGAGGCGCATGGACACCAGACGCTGTACCAAAATGTCTCTTCTTTATGTCTATTTTTGTTGTTGTATTTTAATAGGATCCCCCATTAGCTGTTGCAAAAGCAGCAGCTACTCTTCCTGGGGTCCACACAAAACATGAAACATAATACAGAACATCAATAGACAAGAACAGCTCAAGGACAGAACTACATAAAAAAATGTAAAAGGCACACGTAGTCTACGTATCAATACATACACACAAACTATCTAGGTCAAATAGGGGAGAGGCGTTGTGCCGTGAGGTGTTGCTTTATCTGTTTTTTGAAAACAGGTTTGCTGTTTATTTGAGCAGTATGAGATGGAAGGAAGTTCCATGCAATAAGGGCTCTATATAATACTGTATGCTTTCTTGAATTTGTTCTGGATTTGGGGACTGTGAAAAGACCCCTGGCGGTATGTCTGGTGGGATAAGTGTGTGTGTGTCAGAGCTGTGTGTAAGTTGAGTATGCAAACAATTTGGGATTTTCAACACATTAATGTTTCTTATAAATAGAAGTGATGCAGTCAGTCTCTCCTCAACTCTTAACCAAGAGAGGCTGGCATGTATCGTATTTATATCAGCACTCTGATTACAATTCAGAGCTAAACTTGCCGCTCTGTTCTGGGTCTGCTGCAGCTTTTTAATTTTAACTTTATTTAACTAGGCGAGTCAGTTAAGAACAAATTCTTATTTACAATGACGGCCTACTGGGGAACAGTGGGTTAACGGTCTGGCAGCTTTCATGGCTGGGATCAGTTCTTTCCTCTTCTGGCGCACAGCTTCAGGATAGTCCTCGTTGAGGAAGATATACGTTCCTCTCAAGTTCTTGGCTCTTTCCAGAACAGCTACCTTGTCCTTGAACCTCAGGAACTTGACCACTATCGGCCTGGGCGTATCATCTGGGCCGGTGGTGGATTTTCCAGTCCTGTGGGCGCACTCCACCTCAATCTTCCTGTGGTCCATTTTCAATTTCTCAGAGATCATTTCCCTCACTTTGTCCTCAGACTCCGTCCATTTCTCATGTGGAGATTCTGCAATTCTGTCCACAACCATGTTGTTCCTCTTTGATTGTCCCTCGAGATAATCTGATTTCTCTGACATTGTTATCATGGATTCACAAACAGAACTGATGTCCTCTCTCAATGACTTACAGATTGCTGTCATCTTGCTGTTCTCCTGTTTCAACTCATCGAGCTGACCCTGGGAGAACTGCAAACTGTTCTTCAGGTCCTGGACCTCTCTGGTCTGATCGTCCATTCTTTTACTGGTAGAATCCATGAGTATTTGGACAAAACACTTGAATCTATTTTCTTGTTGTTGTAACAACTGCTTGTAGGTCTCTTTTTGTTCGTTTAAAAGATCCTTCATGTGTGATAGAGAGACACCATTGTCCTCAATGGTACTCCCGCCGGCTTTGGTCTTTGTCATGGTAGCTAGCAAGTTAGGTTACGCTGTTACTCCTCGCAGTTCCAGACAGGGCAGGTCACGAGGAAGATTGAAAACAACAAACAGCAGGGATCTAGACAGCCACAAACCCGGAACAATCTGCGGTCCCAGCCAAAATGGCTAACAGCATCGCAGGCTGCGTTCAAGAAAACCCCGCTAGCTTGATATGCAGCTAGCTAGCAGCTAGGCTAGCTGCGACGCCAAATAGCTCCTCAGACCCGTCCTTGGTCGGCAGGATCACTGGAAAGAGACAAGCAGTCCCAGCAACTGATGCAAACTGCGTCGCGGGATCCAAACTAAGAAGCTAGCTAGCTGCCAAGAACTTTCCAATACCCTTTCAAACTACAAACTTTTCAAATTAACGAAACCGAGCTCTTCCTCATTCCGCGTTCACCAGGAAGTGACGCTTGGTGACACTGGGTCTATGTGTCTGATGCTGTTAGTGTGTATTTACTGTACGTGGGTATGTATAATATGTAGGTTATGTTGGTCTGCATGTGTAAGAGGTGTAGGCTAACAGTGAAATTATTAATTATAGGCCTTTCCCAATAATGGAGAGAGAAAGAAAATGGAGAGAGATAGAAAAGTAAAACTCACAATGAATATACAATGAGTAACGATAACTTGTCTATATATACACTGGGTATATACAGTATATTCAAGTTGTGTAGTATGTGCCCCTGTGGTTGCAGACTAGATCTTTGTCATGACATGTGCCCTAGTAGACAGAACCCACGTGTCTTTAGAGGAAATGTGGGTGTTCCTCTTTTCTCAAGTTGTCAGTTATTAAAAAAGGATGAGCTCTGACCAATTGTGTTGTGAGGGTTCTTGCCATAATATGGACTTTGTATTTTACCAAATAGGGATATCTTCTGTATACCACCCCTACCTTGTCACGACACAACTGATTGGCTCAAACCCATTAACCTCTAACGAGCCTCAACCCCGGATCCGGGATCACCCCCCACCCCCCCCCCACACTGATTAGCATCGCTAGCATAGCGTCACAATTAAATAGTAGCATCTAAATATCATTAAATCACAAGTCCAAGACACCTAATGAAAGATACAGATCTTGTGAATAAAGCCACCATTTCAGATTTTTAAAATGTTTTACAGGGAAGACACAATATGTAAATCTATTAGCTAAACACGTTAGCAAAAGACACCATTTTTCTTTGTCCACCATTTTTTCTCTCTACCAGTAGCTATCACCAATTCGGCTAAACTAAGATATTGATAGCCACTAACCAAGAAAAAACCTCATCAGATGACAGTCTGATAACATATTTATGGTATAGGATAGGTTTTGTTAGAAAAATGTGCATATTTCAGGTATAAATCATAGTTTGCCATTGCAGCCACCATCACAAATCTCACCAAAGCGACTAGAATTACTACAGAGAGCAACTTGTATTACCAATTTACTCATCATAAAACATTTCTTAAAAATACACAGCACATAGCAATGGAAAGACACAGATCTTGTGAATTCAGACAACATTTCAGATTTTCTAAGTGTTTTACGGCGAAAACACAATAAATCGTTATATTAGCATACCACATATGCAAACGTTACCCGAGCACTGATTCTAGCCAAAGAGAGCGATATCGTATCATCGCCAAAATATATTAATTTTTTCACTAACCTTCTCAGAATTCTTCAGATGACACTCCTGTAACATCATATTACAACATACATATAGTTTGTTCGAAAATGTGCATATTTAGCCATAAAAAAACGTGGTTATACAATGAAAATAGTAGCAAAACAAGCCTGGAAATGTCGGTCGCCATCTTTGAGTGATCTAGTTTAATCAATAGCTAATCATATACTTGACTAAAAAATACAGGGTTGACAGGAATCGAAAGACAAATTAGTTCTTAATGTAATCGCTGATTTACATTTTTTAAATTATCCTTACTTTTCAATACAGGTTGCGCCAAGCGAAGCTATACAAAACAAAATGGCGGCGTAAGCGTTTAACATTTTTCGACAGAAACACGATTTATCATCATAAATTGTTCTTACTGTGAGCTGTTCTTCCATCAGAATCTTGGGCAAAGAATCCTTTCTTGGGTCTAATCTTCTTTTGGTCGAAAGATGTCCACTTGTCCGTCGAAATGCCCACTAACGTACGACCGGGACCCCGAAACATGCCCAGCGCTTCAAAGTGCACAACAAAGCAATGCCTCAAAATCGCACTAAAAGGATATAAATTGCTATACAACGGTTCAAATTAACTACCTTATGATGCTGTTAACACCTATAACGGGTAAAAACATGACCGGAGAAATATTACTGGCTAAACTAACGCTTGGAAGGAGGCGAGTCCGATGTCCTTCGCGCGCAAGGCGCAGGCAGCAAAGGGAAGCTACTTCCGGTATTTGCTGTTTTATACAGCCCCTGATTGCGCAATCGACTCCATTCGAAGCGTCATCACGCACTGACATCCAGGGGAAGACGTAAGAAGTGTCTGTTTCTTCATAGCATTTACACGGACCTTTAAACTGACTCCAGATCAGTGGCCAAAATGTTTGAAATCTGACTCCCTATCATGAAAAGTGCTGTAGATTGAGTTCTGTTTCACTCAGAGACAAAATTCCAACGGCTATAGAAACTAGAGAGTGTTTTCTATCCAATAATAATAATAATATGCATATTGTACGAGCAAGAATTGAGTAGGAAGCCGTTTAATCTGTAGTGCAAATTATGCTAATGCGAAACAGCACCCCCTATATTCGCAAGAAGTTTTAAGAAGGAAAGAAATTCCACAAATGTATCTTTTAACAAGGCACACCTGTTAATTGAAATGCATTCCAGGTGAGTACCTCATGAAGCTGGTTGGGAGAATGCCAAGAGTGTGCAAAGCTGTTATCAAGGCAAAGGGTGGCTATTTGAAGAATCTCAAATTATAAAATATATTTTGATTTGTTTAACACGTTTTTGGTTAATACATGATTCCATGTGTGTCAATTCATAGTTTTCATATATTCACTATTCTACAATGTAGAAAATAGTAAAAATTAAGAAAAACCCTTGAATGATTAGCAACAGATTAAACTACTTTTGGCCAAGGGATCCGTTTTAGTGTGTAATACAATGTAATATTATTAATCTATAGGCTCACAGGAATATTGGTATCCACAGTACTCACCAATTATTTTCAACTCCAAACTATGCCCCCTCCCCCAATATTTTTTATTTACATAAAGGCACTGTAAAGTAGCTTTAAAACTGAAAAGCTTTATCTCTGCCTTATGACAAGATGTGAAGAATTGCAGGATATTAGCTTTAAAGCTGCAACAACAAAACATTCTCTGCCCACTGACAAAATGTGTAGAATTGCAGGAAATTACCTTTAAAACGGCAATATTTTCTTTCTGATGTCAAGAGTAAAACTCCATGTAGACTACTTTTATATGTTCTGATTGTGAGGGGGTCCTCGATGAATTTGCTATCACAAAAGGGTTCCCTGGCCCCAAAAAGTTTGCGATAACCTGTAGTAAACTACTGAGATGGTATTCAAGAAATAAGTTGTTTCACGTAAGATGTCCATGCAGGAATGATTCAAGATATTTTGATGTGCAACCCAATTCAGGGATTGTCATGAATTTTGGGTTGACAATTAGGCTATTTTTCTTATATTTGACTCTTAAAATATGGAATAATTTTATTTTGTTCAATGGAGATTCATTTTTGTGCACTGATATCATGGGTTAAAGGACTTTCCAGACAGGAAGCAATTCGTGGTGGGGTAAAAAAATCAAGACTGTTACATATCGTTATTATTTTTGATCATATATTGCTCCTGAGTGGTGCAGCGGTCTACGGCACTGCATCTCAGTGCTAGAGGCGTCACTACAGACCCTTGTTCGATTCCAGGCTGTATCACAACCGGCCATGATTGGGAGTTCCATCAGGCGGTGCACAATTGGCCCAGCATCGTCCAGGTTAGGGTTTGGCCGGGGTAGGCCGTCATTGAAAATAGGAATTTGTTCTTAAATGACTTGCCGAGTTAAATAAAGATTAAATATTATTTTTGACAATATCGCAATATAATTTTTATGACTGCACCAAAACTCCAGTATTTTTCCTTCCTAGCTTGTTCTCCATTTTCTTTTTAAGTACTGAGCCAATTTGTTTTCAGCACTTTTATTTCCATGACTGATCAAAACTGGTTATCTCATTGCTCTCTCTTGTCAGTCTGCAGCAAACATGGTAAGCAATATGTTTGGAACATCGAATCGCAATAAAATCGCAGTATCGAATCACAATACATATAGAATGTATCGGCACCTAAGTGTCGTGATAATATGGTATTGTGAGGTCCCTGGCAATTCCCAGCCCTTAAAGCAATTGGGGCGGAATGGGGTTCGCCAAAATAGAGCAAATTCATATTTTCTCTGTATCGGCTGAGCGGCTTTCAGGCGCAGAAGCACCGCCGATCACTCTGCCTGGATAGAATTCCGCCCCCCTCACCTAGCTTCATTGAAAATGAATGGGCAACTCCGCTGCCGCTTCATGTCTGGAAAGCTCTTAAACCTCTTGAAGCTAGGGGGCACTATTTTTATGTTTGGAAAAATAACGTTCCCAAAGTAAACGGCCTATTTCTCAGGCCCAGATGCTAGAATATGCATATAATTGACAGATTAGGATAGAAAACACTCTAACGTTTCCAAAACTGTCAAAATATTGTCTGTGAGTATAACAGAACTGATTTTGCAGGCGAAAACCTGAGGAAATCCAACCCGGAAGTGCCTCTTATTTTGAAAAATCCCTGTTGCATTGCCTGCCTATCCTCCATTTAAAGGGATATCAACCAGATTCCTTTTCCAATGGCTTCCACAGGTTGTGAACAGGCTTTAGACATAGTTTCAAGCTTTTATTCTGAAAAATGAGCGAGATTTATCAAAAAGCGTCAGTGGACAGACAGGTGTCCTTTGATTAGTTCATGCGCGCGAGAGTTGTAGCTCGATATTTTCTTTCCCTGAGGATTGATTATAAAAAACATTTGACATGTTTCTACGAACATTACGATACTTTTTGGAATTTTCGTCTGCCCTTCAGGACCGGCACGAGCCTGTGGTTTTCTGAACATAACGCGCAAACCAAATGGAGGTTTTTGGTTATAAAAATAATCTTTATCGAACAAAAATAACATTTATTGTGTAACTGGGAGTCTCGTGAGTACAAACATCCGAAGATCATCAAAGGTAAGCGATTCATTTTATTGCTTTTCTGACTTTCGTGACCAACCTACATTGCTGCTAGGTGTTCGTAATGTTTTGTCTAGTGATCGATAAACTCACACAAACACTTGGATTGCTTTCGCTGTAAAGCATATTTTCAAAATCTGACATGACAGGTGGATTAACCACAAGCTAAGCTGTGTTTTGCTATATTGCACTTGTGATTTCATGAATATAAATATTTTTTGTATTTTTTTTTTGTTTTGAATTTGTTGCTCTGCAATTCAGCGGTTGTTGATGAAAATGATCCCGCTAAAGGGATCCGTGCGTCAAGAAGTGTTAATTCACCACCTGAGTAGAGGCGTCCACATGATTCCCAGCCGAAACAGTTCGGTAGAGTTTGTGCATATTTTAGGACATTCCATGACGGTTTGGATCGTTTTGGACCACGGTGAGGGTTTTTTCAGCTATTCAGACACACATTTTTTTCTGGAGGCAAGCTGAAGTACGAAGCCGAAGTCTACGCCCCTTCGATGGTGATTGGTCAATGGTAGGGATTCTTCAATAAAGCCTTTGTTGTCATTCAACGAGAGACAACTCGTTTTCATGCAAATTTTTTTAATTGAAAAATACTGTATCAAACATCTTAGTTAGATGCCAAATCGCGCGACTAAGATCTCTTCGACAAAAACATCAACATTAATGACATTTCTTGAGTTATCTGTTTTAAGGAAGTATATACTGGCTTTGTTGTCTCAAAATGGACAAACAGTACTATCGCTGCTTTTCTTCTTGTTTTTTAAACGAAAGTCTTTTTAAGGGAGTATGCGATCACACTCGTTTGGTTCGGCTAAGGCGCTAGCCGAACTGAGGCTTGCTGACGCCTTAAATGGAAACTCCAAATACATTAGCTAGATCGCTAACTCTAAACATAATACCCACTGCTGGTAGCCATGTATTAATCTAAAGGTAGCCTAGGCTCCATGTCTCAAAGCCATATCAAACATCTTGGTTGTAAAATAGGCCTATAGAGCTCAATATTAAGTTGAGTTGAGAAATACAAAATTATACATACAGAATGAATCTTGTCTCTTCAACCGTGACAACATTAGTTGCTTCCAAAGCTGTGTTTGAAATGTTACAGCCTATATTCAGAACGAATTTCTTTCATCCGGAGCGTAGGGGGAGAGGGAGTGAGTGACTTGCTCATCACAGCAGCAGGCGCCAGAGAAACAGGAGCAGGGTAGGGACTTTCATTACAGGAATCATTAGAATAATGCACATGGTCTCAGTCTGGAGCCCTGAGACTGGAAGAATAGAGAGATGAAAGAAAGAGGGAGTGGAACGAAAAGTGCCTCTCACAAAATCTGACTTGAGTAAGTCCGATTTCGTGAGAGGCACTGAAAGGAACAAAAGCTAAAAAAAAGTGAGGGAGAAAAGGAGAGGGGAGGGGAGGAAAAGGGAGTTTGAGGATGATTAGGCCAAGTGAGGCTGAAACCTATCGGGAGAGAGGAGAAAAAATAAAAACTTTTCCTGCTCTATTCTTTCCTTTGTGGCAGCGTGCCACACCTTGTCTGTGTTCCTCTGCTCGCTCTGTGGGTCTCTAGGCATCCAGTCATTATGAAACATGGCCTGTTTGGCAAGTTCTCAACTACACTCCAGAGAGGCCCTCACTACTCACACTAGCAACCCAATCATCTTTCACTACCTCCAAGGAAAAGTAAAAATACTTCCCCTAAGCACAGATCTAGGATCAGCTTACCATACTCCAATGATTGAAAACTGCCCATAGGTCAGCGATTTGGGGGAAAATTGGCACAATATACACATCGCTTATTGGCCCTGTCATGGAATGGATGCAGGATGTTTGAACCTTTTTTAACCCCTTTGTCATAAATCCATCCTACACAACACTGGAATGATGAGCTTATATAACTTTGCAGTTTAGTGCTGTGGGGTTTGAGCAAACAATGTTAGCCTAACTAGACCGGGCAGTAGCTAGCCACCCTATATGACCATAAATGTCATGTTAGCTAGTCATTTGTCATTAGTAACAATTCAGGATGAGGGGAAAAATACAGTAGAGTATCGCAATACATTGTTTCTTTTTGCTAGGTAGTTAATGTTAGCTAGCGCTAGTCGGCTGTACATGCGCCAAAACTACGGCGTTTCACCTTCTATAGCTTAGCCTCAATCTTCTTTTAAACTGTGAGCTAACACGTTTTCAGCACTTTTATTTCCATGACTGATGGTGATATAGAATCGCAATATATATAAAATTGTGAAATGGAATCGCAACACATATTGCAGGGGTACTCAACTATTATTTAAGAAGGTCCAGTGACACAAATCCTCAACACAGGGCCCCCTCAGGGGTGCGTGCTCAGCCCCCTCCTGTACTCCCTGTTCACTCATGACTGCACGGCCAGGCACGACTCCAACACCATCATTACATTTGCCGATGACACAAGTGGTAGGGAGGTAGGGAGGAGGGAGGAGGGAGGAGGTCAGAGACCTGACCGTGTGGTGCCAGGACAACAACCTCTCCCTCAACGTGATCAAGACAAAGGAGATGATTGTGGAAAAAGAGGACCGAGCACGCCCCCATTCTCATCGTAAGAGGCTGCAGTGGAGCAGGTTGAGAGCTTCAAGTTCCTTGGTGCCCACATCACCAACAAACTAACATGGTCCAAGCACACAATGACAGTCGTGAAGCGGGCACGACAAAACCTATTCCCCCTCAGGAGACTGAAAAGATTTGGCATGGGTCCACAGATCCTTTAAAGGTTCTACAGCTGCACCATCGAGAGCATCCTGACTGGTTGCATCAGTGCCTGGTATGGCAAATGCTTGGCCTCCGACCGCAAGGCACTACAGAGGGTAGTGCGAACGGCCCAGTACATCACTGGGGCCAAGCTTCCTGCCATCCAGGACCTCTATACCAGGAGGTCAGAGGAAGGCCCTAAAAACTGTCAAAGACTCCAGCCACCCTAGTCATAGCCTGTTCTCTCTGCTACCACACGGCAAGCGGTACCAGAGTGCCAAGTCTAGATCCAAGAGGCTTCTAAACAGCTTCTACCCCCAAGCCATAAGACTCCTGAACGTCTAGTCAAATGGCTACCCAGACAATTCGCATTGCCCCCTCCCCTCTCTACACCACTGCCACTCTCTGTTGTCATCTATGCATAGTCACTTTAATTAACTCTACCTACATGTACATACTACCTCAACTAACCGGTGCCCCCGCACATTGACACCGTACTGGCATCACCCTGTATACTGTATATTGTTATTTTTTACTGCTGCTCTTTAATTACTTGTTACTTTTATCTCTTATTCTTATCCGTATTTTTTGAAACTGCACTGTCGGTTAGCGGCTTCTAAGTAAGCATTTCACTGTAAGGTCTACACACCTGTTGTATTCGGCGCATGTGACTAATAAAACTTGATTTGACAAATGTCATGGGTGGCAAAGGTCCGGATGGATATCGTCCTTTATCGGCACTGTGGTACAGTGTAGCAACAAACATAGTTGTCTACAACTTAGGAACCATGTTATATAAAATGTACATTAAATGAGACGAAGAATTTGAATTAATTACAACTTCTTTCGAATGTAAACATGTGCATTATTGTATCAACACTACTGAAGAACAAAAATGGTTGCATAATTGTGAACCATTGTACATGGGACTTGAATGAATTAATAAAAAAATATTTAAAAAATAACATGCATGTTTTCTGGAGAACAAAGGAAAGTTAAACAAAATAATCATATGAATGACCAGAATGTCACAGTGGCCCATGCAATATTCATGTATACAGTGCATTCGGAATGTATTCAGACCATTTCCCTTTGTAACAAAATGTGGACGTTACATCCTTATTCTAAAATTGATTAAATAAAAAATGTTGCTCATCTATCTACACACATTGCCCCATAATGACAAAAAAAATGATCTTATTTACATAAAGTTGAAGTCGGAAGTTTACATACACCTTAGCCAAATACATTTAAAATCAATTTTTCACAATTCCTGACATTTAACCCAAATAAAAATTCCCTGTCTTAGGTCAGTTAGGATCACCACTTTATTTTAAAAATGTGAAATGTCAGAATAATAGTAGAGAGAATGATTTCAGCTTTTATTTCTTTCATCACATTCCCAGCGGGTCAGAAGTTTACGTACACTCAATTTAGTATTTGGTAGCATTGCCTTTAAATTGTTTAACTTGGGTCAAATGTTTCGGGTAGCCTTCCACAAGCTTCCCACAATAAGTTGGGTGAATTTTGGCCCATTCCTCCTGACAGAGCTGGTGTAACTGAGTCAGGTTTGTAGGCCTCCTTGCTCACACACGTTTTTTCAGTCTGCCCACATATAGGATTGAGGTCAGGGTTTTGTGATGGCCACTCCAATACCTTGACTTTGTAGTCCTTAAGCCATTTTGTCACAACTTTGGAAGTATGCTTGGAGTCATTGTCCATTTGGAAGACCCATTTGCTACCAAGCTTAAACTTCCTGACTGATGTCTTAAGATGTTGCTTCAATATATCCACATAATTTTACCTCCTCATGATACCATCTATTTTGTGAAGTGCACCAGTCCCTCCTGCAGCAAAGCACCCCCACAACATGATGCTGCCACCCCCGTGCTTCACGGTTGGGATGGTGTTCTTTGGCTTGCAAGCCTCCCCCTTTTTCCTCCAAACATTGCGTACTATTGTTTGTACAGATGAACGTGGTACCTTCAGGCATTTGGAAATTGCTCCCAAGGATGAACTAGACTTGTGGAGGTCTACCATTTTTTTTCTGAGGTCTTGGCTGATTTCTTTTGATTTTCCCATTATGTCAAGCAAAGAGGCACTGAGTTTGAAGGCAAGCCTTGAAATACATCCACAGGTACACTTCCAATTAACTCAACTTATGTCAATTAGCCTATCAGAAGCTTCTAAAGCCATGACATAATTTTCTGGAATTTCCCAAGCTTTTTAAAGGGACAGTCAACTTAGTGTATGTAAACTTCTGACCCACTGGAAATGTGATACAGTGAATTATAAGTGAAATAATCTGTCTGTAAAAAAAATGGGGAAAATTACTTGTCATGCACAAAGTAGATGTCCTAACCGACTTACCAAAACTATAGTTTGTTAACAAGAAATGTGTGGAGTGGTTAAAAAACAAGTTTAATGACTCCAACCTAAGTGTATGTAAACTTCCAACTTCAACTGTAAGTATTCAGACCATTTGGAATGAGACTCGAAATTGATCTCCGGTGCGTCCTGTTTCCATTGATCATCCTTGATGTTTCTACAACTTGATTGGAGCACCTGTGGTAAATTTCAATTGATTGGACATGATTTGGAAAGGCACACGCCTGTCTATTTAAGGTCCCACAGTTGACAGTGCATGTCAGAGAAAAAACCAAGCCATGAGGTCGAAGGAATTGTCCTTAGAGCTCCGAGACAGGATTGAGTTGAGGCACAGATCTGGGGAAGGGTACAAAAACATTTCTGCAGCATTTGGAGGTCCCCAAGGACACAGTGGCCTCCATCACTTGAATGGTAGAAGTTTGGAACCACCAAGACTCTTCCTAGAGCTGGCCACATGGCCAAATGGGGGAGGTTACCAAGAACCCGGTGGACAATCTAACAGAGCTCTAGAGTTCCTCGGTGGAGATGGGAGAACCTTCCAGAAGGACAATCATCTCTGCAGCACTCCACCAATCAGGCCTTTATGGTACAGTGGCCAGACGGAAGCCACTCGTCAGTAAAAGCCACATGACAGCCCGCTTGGAGTTTGCTCAAAGGCACCTAAAGACTCTCAGACCATGAGAAACAAGATTATCTGGTCTGATGATGCCAAGATTGAACTCTTTGGCCTGAATGTCAAGCGTCACGTCTGGAGGAAACCTGGCACCATCCCTACGGTGAAGCATTGTGGTGCTGTGGGGATGCTGTGGGGATGTTTTTCAGTGGCAGGGTCTGGGAGACTAGCCGGATGCACCGGCAGGTAGCCTAGAAGTTAGAGCATTGGGCCAGTAACCGAAAGGTTGCAGGATCAAATCCCTGAGCTGACAAGGTAAAAAGATGTCGTTCTGCCCCTGAGCAAAGAAGTTAACCCACTGTTCCCTGGGTGCTGAAGACGTGGATGCCAATTATGGCAGCCCCCCACACCTGTCTGATTCAGAGGGGTTGGGTTAAATGCAGAAGACACTTTTCAGTTGAATGCATTCAGTTGTGCAACTGACTAGGTCTTTCCCTTTTTCTAGCCGGGATCGAGGAAACGATGAACGGAGCAAACTACAGAGAGATCCTTGATGAAAACCTCCCCCAGAGCTCTCAGGACCTCAGACTGGGGCGGAGGTTCACCTTCCAACAGGACAACAAACCTAAGCAAAGGTGCTTCAACAAATTACTGAGTAAAGGGTCTGAATACTTATGTAAATTAAATGTTTCAGTACATTAGATGCAGGCACCATCTTTCCCCAGAAAGTGACAGGATCACAATCACCAGCTTGCACCTTCAAAGCCACATTTTCTTATAGCTCAATCAACTCCATTTGCAGTGATGCAACATCTACCCATCTGAAGATCGGTTTTGCGTCTTCTGACAACTTTGTCACATTGGTGACCAAGAAGGGGTTCGGGATGAGCAGCAGGACTTCTCTTCATCATTGAAGTCCTCAATGCGAGCCTTGAAGTTATCCATCAGCTTCTGAATTAAATCAACATGTGTTTGCACCAGAAGATCGGGAAAGTGGACAAGTTCTCCCTGAAGATCGTTCTTGAAAAACTCACATTTCTTCTGGGAAGCCCGGACTGCTGTTATCATATCACACACTGTGTCGTCCCGTCCCTGCAGCGTAACATTCAGTTGATTAAGGTGTGATGTAATGTCTGTCAAAAATACAACTGTTTCCATCTTCTCGTCTTCCTAAAACTCTGAAAAACTGAGTTGCCTTGTCACTCTTTTGCTCTGATAAGAAAGCTTTGATTTCCTCTTGAATGGGGGAAAAAGCGGTCCAAAATCCTGTCTTTGCGGAGCCATCTGACATTGTTGTGCAGTAATAAGTCATCAAAACTGGCATTGGCCTCTGTCAGAATGCCTGAGAATGCCTGTTGTAGGAATGATGTTGCTCTCTCAAATGTTTCAGTGTCATCATCATTGTCATGACAGAATACTCTTTCTGGCACACAGGACAAATTGTTGGATAATGCAGTGATATGATGTCAGGTCAGGGTGGTCCTCTTTCAAACGTGCAACCAGTCCCCTCACTCTTCTTATCATGGCTGGAGCTCCATCTGTGGTGATAGAGACCACTGACTTCAGATCTGTCCCCCTTTTTGTCAGCATCACTTTGATGGCCTCATGGATATCATCTACCTGTGTGTGTGCTTCTGGATTTGTTAAGCCCAACAGCTCCTTACAGAATTCCTTCTTTGTTTCATTATAAAATCTGACAAACACCAGAAGCTTGGCATTATCAGTGTTATCTGTTGATTCATCCACAGCTAATGAAATGCCTGGTGCATTCTGAATGGCCTCATCAAGTTGTGAAGTTAAATCTTCAGCTAATATTTCAGTTCTCCTCATTGCTGTGGAATCTGATAGTGAGTTCTTTTCCCTGATCTCATCTTTTTGTTAACCTTCAAACAAGGTGTCAGCAACTTCACACATGCATTCTTTTACCATCTCAGCGTCATAATTTGTTTTGTGTGTGTGTTTTCCCAAAACCCAAGCTAAGCTCAGTGAACACTCAATTGCACGTTGTTGGGCTGTCAGGGAATTGACAAGGACTTTGGTGGACCTCTCATATTGGGATTTGAGTTGGTTAATCCTGTTTGTTCTCACCTCCGTGTTCAGGGAATACGTCTGATCAAATGTACTATTCCTGGTATTATAATGGCACTTCATTTTCACAAGAGCTACGGACTCGCAGCACATCAGGCACATAGGTTTTGTGATATTTGTGGGGGGAATGAATAAATACTGCTCCGTCCACTCGTCTTTGAATATATGGTTTTCAGGGTCAACTTTTCATTTTTTTTAACAAGCCATATTAACAAAGATACTGGTAAGTAAGCTCATATATGTGATCTTAACAATCTTTTGTTTCTTTCTGCCTGCTTGTAACAAAGGTTCCACAGAGGATATTTGGATTGATGTGATTGGGTAAGACACGGCCTCTTGTATTTGCATATAACCACACGATTGGATTAGACGGGGCACTATAAATGCGACGTCTGGATTGACCCTTCTCTGGGTCCGGACCGCGGTCCACCAGTTGAGTTTGGCTGACATTGTATCGGCAGCTAAGTATTAGGGCTGAGAATTGCCAGGGACCTCACGATACGATATCGCGATACTTAGGTGCCAATACGATATGGATTGCGATTCTCACGATTCTATATGTATTGCGATTCGATACTGTGATATTATTACGATTCAATGTACCAGACCATATGTCTGCTGCAGAGGGACAAGATCAGTCATGGAAAGTAAAGTGCTGAAAACAAATTGGATCCCTATTTAAAAAGATGGCGAACAAGCCATGGAGTTTTGGCGCAGGTACAGCCATCTAGCGCAAAAATAATGTTGTGATATTAACGATACAATATATTGTCAAATAATATCCCGAAATGTAACTATTGATTTTCCTTCCCATCTTTATTTAACTAGGAAAGTCGGTTAAGAACAAATTATTATTTACAATGACAGCCTACCAGGGAACAGTGGATTAACTGCCTTGTTCAGGGGCAGAACGACAGATCCCTGGTAGACTTTTACCTTGTGCGCTCGGGGATTCGATACAGCAACCTTTCTGTTACTGGCCCAATGCTCTAACCACTAGGCTACCTGGCACCCCATCACTACGAAGGATCATAATAATATTGTAACTTGAAGTCCCAGGCAATTCCCAGCCCTAGTAACAATAGTGATTTGAACTTGACAGCTGGGCTAAAGCAGTTGTCATTTCAATAAGCTTATGTGTGTCTGTGGTTGCTGTCTGTACAATAGTTAGTGTGTATCTGTATTTGGCAATTAGAAAGTGGTATATAACACAATAAATGTAGCCCATGATCTGTAATTCTGTATACAATTGCTCAAGGCCCCTATCTATCTGTAGAATGTAAGCTATAGCTAACCAGTTGTCTATTTTGAGTTTGTGATTGGTTGCAAGATGTAGGCATGTAGTCCCTAGTGTGTGTGTGTGTGTGTGTGACTGTGAATACATTCTGTCTGTTTTTATTTTTAGGGGTAATTTCGCCTGGGCACACTGCTACTCAGTCTTGAGATTTGCATGTGATAGTTTAATGAGGGGGCAAGGGGTCATACACACACACACATTGTCATAAATTAGGGCATGACAATCTGTGCCTATGTTGGCAAGGAGAGCTAAATATGCTGTCATCACCCTCTTCCTTCCTCACTAATATTTCTCCTTTCATCAGAAACTCCGTGAATGCAAACACACACGACAGAACAAGTGTTTGGGTATTTTTGGTTTTGCCTGTAGCGAACTAGTTATGCTCATGAAAGACTTTCAAGAAACACCGAAATATTTTGAGCACTTTTGAAATATTTTATAGCACTTTGTGACATCGGCTGATGTAAAAAGGGCTTTATAAATACATGTTATTGATTGATTTGAGTGCTCTTTCTGTAATGATTTTCTATGACATGAATCAATGGGAGAAAGAGGAGGGAGGGAGAAAGGAGGGAAGGAGAGGGGTTTTTTGGCTTGAGAGGAAGCGGGGAGGGGGGGGGGGGATTGGTGAGGTGAGATAGGGGGAGGAGATTGAATATGGAATTCTGGAAAACATCCATTGTAGACTTTTCAAAAATGTATAGGAAACCATGCGTGCTGTGCTCCTACTTTAGTCAACAGCCGTATTTAAGGGCCCCAGTACTCAACTGGGGGTGTGTGGTTTTCCCGTTTTTAAAAAGTTAGCCAACAACTTGACTTAAATAACACCACAAGTCAATACCCACTGGGCAAAAACTGGTTGACTCAATGTTGTTTCCACATCATTTCAACAACAATTTAATGTGATAAGGTAACTGAACTAAATGACTATCGCCCTGTAGCACTCACTTCTGTCATCATGAAGTGCTTTGAGAGACTGGTCAAGGATCGTATCACCTCCACCTTACCTGCCACTCGAGACCCACTTCAATTTGCATACCGCCCCAATAGTTCCACAGACGATGCAATCGCCATCACACTGACCTATCCCATCTGGACAAGAGGAATACCTATGTAAGAATGCTGTTCATTGACTACAGCTCAGCATTCAACACCATAGTACCCTCCAAGCTCATCATTAAGCTTGAGGCCCTGGGTCTCAACCCTGCCCTGTGCAATTGGGTCCTGGACTTCCTGACGGGCCGCCCCCCCATCTCCACTTCGCTGATCTTCAACACTGGGACCCTAACCCTAACCCTATCCTATACTCCCTGTTCACCCATGACTGCGTGGCCATGCACGCATCTAACTCAATCATCAAGTTTGCAGACGACACAACAGTAGTAGGCTTGATCACCAACAATGACGAGACAGTCTATAGGGAGGAGGTGAGGGCACTCAGAGTGTGGTGTAAGGAAAACAACCTCTCACTCAACGTCAACAAAACAAAGGAGATGATCGTGGACTTCAGGAAACAGCAGAGGGAGCACTATCCACATTGACGGGACAGCAGTGGAGAAGGTGGAAAAATTCTAGGACAAATTGAAATCAAGGACAAACTGAAATAGTCCACCCACACAGACAGTGTGGAGAAGTAGGTGCAACAGCGCCTCTTCCACCTCAGGAGGCTGAAGAAATTAGGCTTGTCACCTAAAACCCTCACAAACTTTTACAGATGCACGATTGAGAGCATCCTGTCGGGCTGTATCACCGCCTGGTACGGCAACTTCACCATTGTGTGGTCTGCACAACGCATCACCAAGGGCAAACTACCTGCCCTCCAGGACACCTACAGCACCCGTTGTCACAGAAAGGCCAAAATGATCATCAAGGACAACAACCACCCGAGCCACTGCCTGTTCACCCCGCTATCATCCAGAAGGTGATAAAAAAAATCCAGATGGCGATAAAATAAAAAGTTAAGCATCCTTTAAGGCCTCGTTATGTAGACATACACCTACATCAATCACGTGCTGACTATTTGTGGAGTCCACGGTTTTACACTAACTGATGTGAATACAGTTCCTAAATTGCCAGTATTCAGCATTTTTAAAGAGCACCATGTGTAGTCCGTTATGATTACACAGTGAAACCCAGTGGCGGAAGACTGAAAAACAGCTTCTATCTCAAGGTCATCAGACTGTTAAAGAGCCATCACTAACAGAGAGAGGCTGCTGCCAACATACAGACTCAAATCTCTGGCCACTTAAATAATCAGACTTAATAAAGGTATCACTAGTCACTTTAAATAACGTCACTTTAATAATGTTTATATATCCTACATTACTCATCTCATATGTATATACTGTATTCTACACCATCTACTGCATCTTGTCTATGCCGCACACCATCGCTCATCAATAGATTTATATGTACATATTCTTATTCATCTCTTTACATTTGTGTGTATTTGTGTGTATAAGGTAGTTGTGAATTTATTGGATATTGCTGCACAGTCAGAACTAGAAGCACAAGCATTGTGCTACACTCGCATTAACGTCTGCTAACCATAAGTATGTGACCAATGAAATTTGATTTGGTCTGATGAGTTCAAATTTGAGATTTTTGGTTCCAACCACCGTGTCTTTGTGAGACGCAGAGTAGGTAAACGGATGGTCTCAGCATGTGTGGTTCCCAGCGTGAAGCATGGAGGAGGAGGTGTGATGGTGTGGGGGTGCTTTGCTGTGATTGTGATGGTGTGGTGACACTGTCTGTGATTTATTTAGAATTCAAGGCACACTTAACCAGCATAGCTACCACAGCATTCTGCAGCGATACGCCATCCCATCTTGTTTGCACTTAGTGGGACGATCATTTGTTTTTCAACAGGACAATGACCCAAGACACACCTCCAGGCTGTGTAAGGGCTATTTGACCAAGGAGGGTGATGGTGTGCTGCATCAGATGACCTGACCTCCACAATTACCTGACCTCAACCCAATTGAGATGCTTTGGGATGAGTTGGACCGCAGAGTGAAGGAAAAGCAGCCAACAAGTGCTCAGCCAATGTGGGAACTTCTTCAAGAGGTGAAGCTGGTTGAGAGAATGCCAAGAGTGTACAAAGCTGTCATCAAGGCAAAAGGTGGCTACTTTGAAGAATCTCAAATATAAAATATATTTTGATTTGTTTAACGCTTTTTTGGTTACTGCATTATTCCATGTGCGTTATTTCATAGTTTTGACGTTTATACTATTATTCTACAATGTAGAAAATAGTAAACATAAAGAAAAACCCTTGCCAATCCTAAGTTTGGACACACCGACTCACTCAAGGTTTTATTTATTTATATTTAAAAAATGCGGACCCCCTGCAGTACCTCTGGACCCCCGGTTGAATACCCCTGCTCTAGACATTCTGTTCTCTCATTCTGGATGATTTCAAGTTCAACTTTTACAGAAACTTTAGACATAAATACAGACTACTGTGTTAGGTTAGGACTTGTGAGGCGTCTGTTTCTCAAACTAGACACTTTAATGTACTTGTCCTCTAGCTCAGTTGTGCACTGGGGCATCCCACTCCTCTTTCCATTCTGGTTAGAGCCAGTTTGCGCTGTTCTGTGAAGGGAGTGGTACACAGCGTTGTACCAGAGCTTCAGTTTCTTGGCAATTTCTCGCATGGAATAGCCTTCATTTCTCAGAACAAGAGTAGACTGATTAGTTTCAGAAGAAAGTTCTTTGTTTCTGGCCATTTTGAGCCTGTAATCAAACCCACAAACGCTGATGCTCCAGATACTCAAATAGTCTAAAGAAAGCCAGTTTTATTGCTTCTTTAATCAGCACAACAGTTTTCAGCTGCGCTAACATGATTGCAAAAGGTTTTCTAATGATCAATTAGGCTTTTAAAATGATAAACTTGGATTAGCTAACACAACGTGCCATTGGAACACAGGAGTGATGGTTGCTGATAATGGGCCTCTGTACGCCTATGTCGATATTCCCTAAAAAATCTGCCGTTTCCAGCTTCAATAGTCATTTACAACATGAACAACGTCTACACTGTATTTCTGATCAATTTGATGTTATTTTAATGGACCAAAAAATTGCTTTTCTTTCAAAACAAGGACATTTCGAAGTGACCCCAAACTTTTGAACGGTAGTGTACCTAAAACAAACTGACACATACCAGTACACTCAGACTTACGCATACTGTATGTGAGGGTGCATGCTCGTGGTGTGAGTGTTGGAGTGATGGTTGTGTGTGTGGGGCCTGCTGTGGTTTCTGTGTGTGTGTGTGTTTTCTTTAGGCATGAGCTGGTTTAAACTAGTTCCTCCGTGGGATGTAGCGCGGTGGCTCGGCTACACAGCACTTCGTAATAACAGAGGCTTGTCTTCTGAACATGGACAGGGACAGTAAGACTAGCACAGAATTATTCACACCAGAGGGGTACCTACCAAGCAGCCACGGTTATTGTGCAGTGTTTGACAGAGTTTAAGCCTCAATGTTCTCATGTGTTAAACAAAAATGTGTTTTCCAGGGTAATTCATAACTAGATGGAGAAATAGTGATGGAAAGACAGAGCGAGTGAAAACGAGACATAAAAAGAGACAGAGCGAAACGGTAGGATGTGGGAAAGAGATGAAAGATATAAAGGTATAGAACGACAGATACGAGAGAAGGAGACATCTGTAATGTGAGAGAAGCAGAGAAAGTGTGTGTTGGTTGGTGCCAGAGGAAGTGGTCTGTTACCCTGACAGGATGGATATGGAGGTAGTGGGTAAGAGTTCGTCTCAGCCAGGAGCCTGGAGGGGAAGTCCCTTCTCTCAGCAGCCAGCTGTGTGCGTATACTGTATACACAGTGTTTGCACACAGAATATGTACTGTATGCAATAAGTTCAAGGACATCCAGTGTTCCACTGCTACTGTATGTGCAGTGACATACTACTTACTGTATTAAGGCCTATAACTTACAATATTGTTTCTCTCTCTATTCTCGCACCCTCTTTCCCTCTTTCTCTCCCTCTCACGTACTCAAGCATGCGTGCGCACGCACACACACTGCCTCTTCATCTGTAGCTGTGACGAAGGTCTGGCTGTTATTGTTGTCATCTGGCAGTGGGCTTTCCTGTCTGAACAGCCGCAAACACTGAGGTGACAGAGCTGTGGAGAGCTGTGGAGCAAGGGGGAGAGAGAGAGCGAGAGAAATGGAGGCTGGGTGCGGTGACCACTATGCCTGGGAGGTGGAGAGGGCGAAGATGAGATCCCTTCAGGGCCGAGGTTAGGGCAAGAAACTGGGGGCATGGGAGATGGGCAAGGGCCAATGATTTCTTGCCCTGACAAAGGATACAGACATAGAGGGAGACACAGACACGGCACACGGACGCACCCCAGCTCATGTGAAACCAAGTAACCCCTAATCCTCCAGCCACCCACTGAGGTCATCAAAGGCGAGCTGAGGCGCCCCTTGCCCCTCGGCCCTGTCCTCTCGCCCCCTTCCGTCGCTCTTCACTGTGCTCCCCACGCTTCTCTGTTGTCTACCCTCTCCCAACTAATTTATTCTGACTCACATTACATCATTTACAGTGAAGCCTAGGCCCTAAAAAAAACATACCTTTTCCCTCTAAATAAAATGACAGAATGGGTTTGTGCTACTGTGCAAATACCACCTCCTCTTCTAGATTCCTTCCAGGAATTTGAATCACACTCTATGGACACTAGGCAGTAGTAACCTATGTAAACAAGATGCTGCATGAACCTTGCATAGACTATGGCCTGGCTGATTGAGTCAGGCTTGGGCCCCTATAGGTCACCCTCACATAACTTAACGAAGCATTGATGGCTGCTTGGAAGTTATGTGACATGAGTGTTTCTCAGTCAGTAAGGCCCTCTGGGGACAGTATGTAACCCATGGTCACCAGCAGTGACGACCACAGGGGTTATTTCTGATCTCTGACGCTCCTGTGTGACATTCTGACCTCTCAACTGATATGTCTTGTGGTTTATGTTTTCAGTTTCCTCATAACACACTTTGACAGAGGGGGGCACACACACACACAGACACACAGACACACACACACACACACACACACACACACACACACACACACACACACACACACACACACACACACACACACACACACACACACACACACACACACACACACACACACACAGGACACATAGTGTGAGGGATATTTCCAACAACATGTAGAAAGGAAGGGGAAGCTCCAGAAACAAAACATCTGTTATCCCTCTTTTTAGTCGGCAGTCTGAGAAGAACTGGTGACTTCGCCAAAGAAGACATTGTGTGTGTGTGTTTTCACTGTAGTTACTGCTCTCTAATGTTAGCGGCTTGGTCTGTGTTTTTCACTGGAGATTTTTTAGGATGATACAGTTGAAGTCAGAAGTTTACATACACTTAGGTTGGAGTAGTTAAAACTTGTTTTTCAACCACTCCACACATTTCTTGTTGACATACTATAGTTTTGGCAAGTCGGTTAGGACATCTACTTTGTGCATGACACAAGTAATTTTTCCAACAATTGTTTACAGACAGATTATTTCACTTATAATTCACTGTATCACAATTCCAGTGGGTCAGAAGTTTGCATACAAGTTGACTGTGCCTTTAAACAGCTTGGAAAATTCCAGAAAATTATGTCATGGATTTAGAAGCTTCTGATAGGCTAATGAAAATAATTTGAGTCAATTGGAGGTGTACCTGTGGATGTATTTCAAGGCCTACCTTCAAACTCAGGCCTCTTTGCTTGACATCATGGGAAAATCAAAAGAAATCAGCCAAAACCTCAGAAAACAAATTGTAGACCTCCACAAGTTTGGTTCATCCTTGGGAGCAATTTCCAAACGCCTGAAGGTACCACGTTCAAATGTACTAACAATAGTATGCAAGTATAAACATCATGGGACCATGCAGCCGTCATACCGCTCAGGAAGGAGACGCGTTCTGTCTGAGATTAATGTACTTTGGTGCGAAAAGTGCAAATCAATCCCAGAACAACAGCAAAGGACCCTGTGAAGATGCTGGAGGAAACAGGTACAAAAGTATCTATATCCACAGTAAAATGATTCCTATATCGACATAACCTGAAAGGCCCCTCAGCAAGGAAGAAGCCACTGCTCCAAAACCGCCACTAAAAAGCCAGCCTACGGTTTGCAACTGCACATGGGGACCAAGATCGTACTTTTTGGAGAAATGTCCTCTGGTCTGATGAAACAAAAATAGAACTGTTTGGCCAAAATGACCAGCGTTATGTTTGGAGGAAAAAGGGGGAGTCTTGCAAGCCGAAGAACACCATCCCAACCGCGAAGCATGAGGGTGGCAGAATCAGGTTGCGGGGGTGCTTTGCTGCAGAAGGGACTGGTGCACTTCACAAAATAGATGGCATCATGAGGGAGGAGAATTACGTGGATATATTGAAGCAACATCTCAAGACATCAGTCAGGAACTTAAAGCTTGGTCTCAAATGGGTCTTCCAAATGAACAATGACCCCAAGCATACTTCCAAAGTTGTGGCAAAATGTTTAAGGACATCAAAGTCAAGGTATTGGAGTGGCCATCACAAAGCCCTGACCTCAATCCTATAGAACATTTGTGGGGAGAACTGATAAAGCGTGTGCGAGCAAGGAGGCCTACAAACCTGACTCAGTTACACCAGCTCTGTCAGGAGGAATGGGCCAAAATTCACCCAACTTATTGTGGGAAGCTTGTGGAAGGCTTCCCGAAATATTTGACTCAAGTTTAACACTTTAAAGGCAATGCTATCAAATACTAATTGAGTGTATGAAAACTTCTGACCCAGTGGGAATGTGATGAAAGAAATAAAAGCTGAAATAAACCATTCTCTCTACTATTATTCTGACATTTCACATTCTTAAATTCAAGTGGAGATCCTAACTGACCTAAGACAGGGAATTTTTACTACGATTAAATGTCAAAAAAACTGAGTTTAACTGTATTTGGCTAAGGTGTATGTGAACTTCCGACTTCAACTGTATATCATCATCATTGTCAGCGTTTGGTGTGTGTGTGTGTGTGTGTGTGTGTGTGTGTGTGTGTGTGTGTGTGTGTGTGTGTGTGTGTGTGTGTGTGTGTGTGTGTGTGTGTGTGTGTGTGTGTGTGTGTGTGTGTGTGTGTGTGTGTGTGTGTGTGAGAGAGAGAGAGAGAGGGCATTTAAAGAATATACCACGGGGGGAAATAATTATTAAAACAATGAGGGGCTGACCCTAATTTATATCATATGCAAGTAAGTACATACTTACCAGTTCAAGTGGCGTGGTTACTGCCTTGTTGTTTTTCAAATCCCGAAATGTCCCTTTAATGGTTCAATGCAGCAGTTTTATATCTTGATATCAAATAATTTCTATAGATAACAAATAAGTACCTCAATGTAATAGCTTCTTATAGCAAAGAGCAATTTCTCAAGCAAGAATTTTGCTAGGAATGTCTGGGAGTGGTCTGAGTTGGGAGGGGAAAACTGAAAACTAGCTGTTATTGGCATAGAGGTTTGGAACTCTCTTTCTTATAGGTCTATTAACACATTTTTACCGCCTGGTTATGTCCCCAGGCAGGCCAAAACTCCATCCCAACACAACAGGCTGAAATTTCAGACGGTCTTTTCAAACAGCTATTTCGCTAAAAGGACATTATCATTTAGACAATTTCACAGTATTATTCCAAGCTCAGTGTGGAAATATATATATAAAATGCAGGAAATCGCGTTTTTGACTACTCTAGGTCTTTAAGGAGAGAGCGAAACAAGGCGCTTGCATGGGAGAAAGACAGAATAAGTGAATCAGGGACATTCTGCATAAATAATTAAAGCATTTCAAAAAGAAAGGTGGGAGGATAGAGGAAAACAAAGAAAGGGGACAGAGAGTTGGCAGACGTGGTTGTGTTGGCAGGTAGCCTATGCAGCTGCTTCATACAAGGCCCTTACATAGCACGCAGCAGGAAAGGGACAGTACACACACAAACACTTATCACTCTCTACGCTGCTGAATTGAGCATCCATTGTGTTTGGGTTGTCTAGTCCTTCACCTCCAGCCACGTGTGTGTGTGTGTGTGTGTGTGTGTGTGTGTGTGTGTGTGTGTGTGTGTGTGTGTGTGTGTGTGTGTGTGTGTGTGTGTGTGTGTGTGTGTGTGTGTGTGTGTGTGTGTGTGTGTGTGTGTCCTTATGGACTGTTCTGTCAGAATGCTGTGCAACTACACTGAACAAAAATATAAACGCAACATGTAAAGTGTTGGTTTCATGAATTTAAATAAAAAATGCCAGAAGTTTTCCATACGCACAAGAAGCTTTAGTTTTTCTCCTATTTCTCCTTTGCCAAGATAATCTATCCACCTGAAGCTGATTAAACAGCATGATCATTACACAGGTGCACCTTGTGCTGGGGACAATAAAAGGCCACTTTAAAATGTGCAGTTTTATCACACAACACAATGCCACATACAGTGCATTCAGAAAGTATTCAGACCACTTGACTTTTTCCACATTTTGTTACGTTACAGACTTATTCTAAAATGGATAAATAAAAATCCTCATTAATCTCCAAACCATACCCCATAATGACAAAGCGAAAACAGGTTTTTAGAAATGTTTGCAAATGTATTTAAAAAAAAATGAAATAACTAAGTATTCAGACCCTTTGCTATAAGACTCGAAATTGAGCTCAGGTGCATCCTGTTTCCATTGATCATCCTTGATGTTGTTTTTACAACTTGATTGGAGTCCATATGTGGTAAATTCAATATATTGGACATGATTTGGAGAGGCACACAGCTGTCTATATAAAGGTCCCACAGTTGACAGTGCATGTCAGAGCAAAAAAAAAGCCTGAGGTCGAAGCAATTGTCCGTAGACCTATGAGACAGGATAGAATCGAGGCACAGATCTGGGGAAGGGTACCCACACAGTGGCCTCCATCATTCTTAAATGGAAGAAGTTTGGAACCACCAGACTCTTCCTAGAGCTGGCCGCCCGGCCAAACTGAGCAATCAGGGTAGAAGGGCCTTGGTCAGGGAGGGGACCAAGAAGCCGATGGTCACTGACCGAGCTCCAGAGTTCCTCTGTGGAGATGGGCGAACCTCCAGGAGGACAACCATCTCTGCAGCACTCCACCAATCAGGCCTTTATGGTAGAGTGGCCAGACGGAAGCCACTCCTCAGTAAAAGGCACATGATAGCCCGCTTGGAGTTTGCCAAAAGGCACCTAAATGACTGTCAGACCACGAGACACAAGATTCTCTGGTCTGATGAAACCAAGATCAAACACTTTGGCCTGAATGCCAAGCGTCACGTCTGGAGGAAACCTGCCATCATCCCTGTGGTGAAACTTTATTGCTGGCAGCATCCGGCTGTGAGGATGTTTTTCAGCGGCAGGGACTGCGAGACTAGTCAGGATTGAGGGAAAGATGAACAGAGTAATGTACAGAGAGATCTTTGATGAAAACCTCCAGAGTGCTTAGGACCTCAGATTGTGGCAAAGTTTCACCTTACAACAGGAAAATGACACTAAGCACACAGCCAAGACAACACGGGAGTGGCTTCGGGAAAGTTTCAATGACCTTGAGTGGCCCAGCCAGAGGCCGATCGAACATCTCTGGAGACACCTGAAAATAGCTGTGCAGCAACGCTCCCCATCCAACCTGACCGAGCTTGAGAGGATCTGCGGAGAAGAATGCGAGAAAGTCTACAAATACAGGGGTATGACGCCACAAGCCTGGCACACAAAAATACTCAAGGCTGTTATCGCTGCCAAAAGCTCTTCAACAAAGTACTGAGTAAAAGGTCTGAATACTTATGTAAATCTGATATTTCAGTTTTGTATTCTTTCTAATTTTGCAAAAATGTATAAACCTGTTTTTGCTCTGTGTGTAGACTGATGAGGAGGGGAGAAAAATTTAATACATTTTACAACATCTAAAGTCAAGGGGTATGAATAT